>NC_053028.1:54420297-54436674 GCF_003073215.2 Triticum urartu | reverse complement strand
GGGAGATTAACTCCCAGCTGAGTCAAGCGGTTATGTAACCCAGACATAGTGAGTATGTGCTCACTGACAGAACTATTTTCCTCCATCTTACAGCTGAAGAACTTGTCGGAGACTTCATATCTCTCGACCCGGACATGAGCTTGGAAAACCATTTTCAGCTCTTCGAACATCTCATATGCTCCGTGTCGATCAAAACGCTTTTGGAGCCCCGGTTCTAAGCTGTAAAGCATGCCGCACTGAACGAGGGAGTAATCATCAGCACGTGTCTGCCAAGCATTCATAACGTCTTGGTTCTGTGGGACGGGTGCGTCACCTAGCGGTGCTTCTAGGACATAATCTTTCTTGGCAGCTATGAGGATGATCCTCAGGTTCCGGACCCAGTCCGTATAGTTGCTGCCATCGTCTTTCAGCTTGGTTTTCTCTAGGAACGCGTTGAAGTTGAGGACAATGTTGGCCATTTGATCTACAAGACATATAGTAAAGATTTTATACTAAGTTCATGATAATTAAGTTCATCTAATCAAATTATTCAATGAACTCCCACTTAGATAGACATCCCTCCAGTCATCTAAGTATAACATGATCCGAGTTGACTAGGCCGTGTCCGATCATCACGTGAGACGGACTAGTCAACATCGGTGAACATCTTCATGTTGATCGTATCTTCTATACGACTCATGCTCGACCTTTCGGTCTTCTGTGTTCCGAGGCCATGTCTGTACATGCTAGGCTCGTCAAGTCAACCTAAGTGTATTGCGTGTGTAAATCTGTCTTACACCCGTTGTATGTGAACGTTGGAATCTATCACACCCGATCATCACGTGGTGCTTCGAAACAACGAACTGTCGCAACGGCGCACAGTTAGGGGGAACACTTTCTTGAAATTATTATGAGGGATCATCTTATTTACTACCGTCGTTCTAAGTAAACAAGATGCAACAACATGATAAACATCACATGCAATCAAATAATAATAGTGACATGATATGGCCAATATCACATAGCTCCTTTGATCTCCATCTTGGGGCTCCATGATCATCTTGTCACCGGCATGACACCGTGATCTCCATCATCATGATCTCCATCATCGTGTCTCCATGAGGTTGCTCGCCAACTATTACTTCTACTACTATGGCTAACGCGTTTAGCAATAAAGTAAAGTAATTTACATGGCGCTTCTCAATGACACGCAGGTCATACAAAAAATAAAGACAACTCCTATGGCTCCTGCTGGTTGTCATACTGATCGACATGCAAGTCGTGATTCCTATTACAAGAACATGATCTCATACATCACATATATATCATTCATCATTCATCACAACTTTGGCCATATCACATCACAAATCACTTGCTGCAAAAACAAGTTAGACGTCCTCTAATTGTTGTTGCAAGTCTTACGTGGCTGCAAAAGGGTTCTAGTAAGAACGTTTTCTTACCTACGTAATAGCCACAACATGATTTTTCAACTTCTATTTACCCTTCATAAGGACCCTTTTCATCGAATCCCCTCCAACTAAAGTGGGAGAGACAGACACCCGCTAGCCACCTTATGCAACTAGTGCATGTCACTCGGTGGAACCAGTCTCACGTAAGCGTACGTGTAAGGTCGGTCCGGGCCGCTTCATCCCACAATACCGCTGAAGCAAGATAAGACTAGTAGCGGCAAGAAAGTTGACAACATCTACGCCCACAACAAATTGTGTTCTACTCGTGTAAGGAGAACTACGCATAGACCTAGCTCTGATACCACTGTTGGGGAACGTTGCAGAAAACAAAAATTTTCCTACGGTTTCACCAAGATCCATCTAAGAGTTCATCTAGCAACGAGTGATCAGATTGCATCTACATACCTTTGTAGATCACGCGCGGAAGCGTTCAAAGAACGGGGATGAGGAAGTCGTACTTGACGTGATCCAAATCACCGGAGATCCTAGCGCCGAACGGACGGCACCTCTGCGTTCAACACACGTATGGTCAGCCTGACGTCTCCTCCTTCTTGATCCAGCAAGGGGGAAGGAGAGGTTGAGGAAGATGGCTCCAGCAGCAGCACGACGGCGTGGTGGTGGTGGAGCAGCAGTACTCCAGCAGGGCTTCGCCAAGCTCGTGACGGAGGAGGAGATGTGTTGGGGAGGGGAGGGGCTGCGCCTTGGATGTGCTATGCAGCCCTCCCCTCACCCCTCTATTTATAGGTGAAGGGGGAAGGAGGCCGGCCCCCTCTAGATGAGATCTAGAGGGGGGGCGGCGGCCAAGGGGAGGGGGGCTTGCCCCCCAAGCAAGGGGGCGCCCCCCTTTAGGGTTTCCCCCAACCCTAGGCGCATGGGCCCTAGGGGGAGTGGCGCCCCTGCCCACTTTGGGCTGGATCCCTTCCTCATACAGCCCATAAGGCCATCCGGGAGATGTGGCCCCTCCCGGTGGACCCCCGGAACCCCTCCGGTGGCCCCGGTACAATACCGATATGCCCCTGAACCTTTCCGGTGACCGTATGACAACTTCCCATATATAATTATTTACCTCCGGACTATTCCGGAACTCCTCGTGACGTCCGAGATCTCATCCGGGACTCCGAACAACTTTCGGGTTACTGCATATACATATCTCTACAACCCTAGCGTCACCGAACCTTAAGTGTGTAGACCCTACGAGTTCGGGAGACATGCAGACATGGCCGAGACGACTCTCCGGTCAATAACCAACAGCGGGATCTGGATACCCATGTTGGCTCCCACATGCTCCTCGATGATCTCATCAGATGAACCACGATGTCGAGGACCTAATCAATCCCCTACTCAATTCCCTTTGTCAATCGGTACGTTACTTGCCCGAGACACGATCGTCGGTATCCCAATACCTTGTTCAGTCTCGTTACCGGCAAGTCACTTTACGCGTACTATAATGCATGATCCCGTGATCAACCACTTGATCACATTGAGCTCATTATGATGATGCATTACCGAGTGGGCCCAGAGATACCTCTCCGTCATACGGAGTGACAAATCCCAGTCTCGATTCGTGCCAACCCAACAGACACTTTCGGAGATACCTGTAATGTACCTTTATAGTCACCCAGTTACGTTGTGACGTTTGGCACACCCAAGGCACTCCTATGGTATCCGGGAGTTGCACAATCTCATGGTCTAAGGAAATGATACTTGACATCCAGAAAAGCTACAGCAAACGAACTACAAGATCTTTGTGCTATGCTTAGGTTTGGGTCTTGTATGTGATCCCGTTATCAATGACGTCCCCATGTCCATAGCCAGGAAACCATGACTATCTGTTGATCAACGAGCTAGTCAACTAGAGGCTCACTAGGGACACATTATGGTCTATGTATTCACACATGTATTACCATCCGCGTCTGTCTTCTTCTTAAAGATCCATTTATTTTCTATGGCTCGCCGATCAACGGGCAAGTCAGTCAAAGTCCATACTTCGTTTTCATACATGGATCCTATCTCGGATTTCATGGCTTCCAGCCATTTGTCGGAATCCGGGCCCGCCATCGCTTCTTCATAGTTCGAAGGTTCACCGTTGTCTAACAACATGATTTCCAAGACAGGGTTGCCGAACCACTCTGGTGCGGAACGTGTCCTTGTGGACCTTCGAAGTTCAGTAGGAGCTTGATCAGAAGTATCTTGATCATCATCATTAACTTCCTCTCTAATTGGTGCAGGCACCACAGGAACATTTTCCTGAGTTGCGCCACTTTCCGGTTCAAGAGGCAATACTTCATCAAGTTCTACTTTCCTCCCACTTACTTCTTTCGAGAGAAACTCCTTCTCTAGAAAGGATCCATTCTTGGCAACAAAGATCTTGCCTTCGGATCTGAGGTAGAAGGTATACCCAATAGTTTCTTTAGGGTATCCTATGAAGATGCATTTTTCTGACTTGGGTTCGAGCTTTTCAGGTTGAAGTTTCTTGACATAAGCATCGCATCCCCAAACTTTTAGAAACGACAGCTTAGGATTCTTCCCAAACCATAATTCATACGGTGTCGTCTCAACGGATTTCGACGGAGCCCTATTTAAAGTGAATGCGGCAGTCTCTAAAGCATAGCCCCAAAATGACAGCGGTAAATTGGTAAGAGACATCATAGATCGCACCATATCTAATAGAGTGCGATTACGACGTTCGGACACACCATTACGCTGAGGTGTTCCAGGCGGCGTGACTTGTGAAACTATTCCACATTTTCTTAAGTGTGTACCAAATTCGTGACTCAAGTATTCTCCTCCACGATCTGATCGCAAAAACTTGATTTTTCTGTCACGTTGATTCTCAACCTCACTCTGAAATTCCTTGAACTTTTCAAAGGTTTCAGACTTGTGTTTCATTAAGTAGATATACCCATATCTACTCAAGTCATCAGTGAGGGTGAGAACATAACGATAGACACCACGAGCCTCAATACTCATTGGACCGCACGCATCAGTATGTATGATTTCCAATAGGTTGGTTGCTCGCTCCATTGTTCCCGAGAACGGAGTCTTGGTCATCTTACCCATGAGGCATGGTTCGCACGTGTCAAATGATTCGTAATCAAGAGACTCTAAAATTCCATCTGCATGGAGCTTCTTCATGTGTTTGACACCTATGTGACCAAGGCGGCAGTGCCATAAGTATGTGGGACTATCCTTATCAACCTTACATCTTTTGGTATTCACACTATGAATATGTGTAGCATTACGCTCGAGATTCATTAAAATAAACCATTCACCATAGGAGCATGACCATAAAACATATCTCTCATATAAATAGAACAGCCATTATTCTTGGATTTAAATGAGTAGCCATCTTGTATTAAACGAGATCCTGATACAATGTTCATGCTCAAACTGGTACTAAATAACAATTATTGAGGTTTAAAACTAATCCCGTGGGTAAATGTAGAGGTAGCGTGCCGACGGCGATCACATCGACCTTGGAACCATTCCCGACGCGCATCGTCACCTCGTTCTTCGCCAGTCTCCGTTTATTCCGCAGCTCCTGCTTTGAGTTACAAATGTGAGCAACTTCACCGGTATCAAATACCCAGGAGCTACTACGAGTATTGGTAAGGTACACATCAATTACATGTATATCACATATACCTTTTGTTTTGCCGGCCTTCTTGTCCGCTAAGTATTTGGGGCAGTTCCGCTTCCAGTGACCACTTCCCTTGCAATAAAAACACTCAGTCTCGGGCTTGGGTCCATTCTTTGGCTTCTTCCCGGCAGCTTGCTTACCGGGCGCGGCAACTCCCTTGCCGTCCTTCTTGAAGTTCTTCTTACCCTTGCCTTTCTTGAACTTAGTGGTTTTATTCACCATCAACACTTGATGGTCCTTTTTGACTTCTACCTCTACTGATTTCAGCATTGCAAATACTTAAGGAATGGTCTTTTCCATCCCCTGCATATTGAAGTTCATCACAAAGCTCTTGTAGCTTGGTGGAAGCGACTGGAGGATTCTGTCAATGACCGCGTCATCCAGGAGATTAACTCCCAGCTGAGTCAAGCGGTTATGTAACCCAGACATTGTGAGTATGTGCTCACTGACAGAACTATTTTCCTCCATCTTACAGCTGAAGAACTTGTCGGAGACTTCATATCTCTCGACCCGGGCATGAGCTTGGAAAACCATTTTCAGCTCTTCGAACATCTCATATGCTCCGTGTCGCTCAAAACGCTTTTGGAGCCCCGGTTCTAAGCTGTAAAGCATGCCGCACTGAACGAGGGAGTAATCATCAGCACGTGTCTGCCAAGCGTTCATAACGTCTTGGTTCTGTGGGACGGGTGCGTCACCTAGCGGTGCTTGTAGGACATAATCTTTCTTGGCAGCTATGAGGATGATCCTCAGGTTCCGGACCCAGTCCGTATAGTTGCTGCCATCGTCTTTCAGCTTGGTTTTCTCTAGGAATGCGTTGAAGTTGAGGACAATGTTGGCCATTTGATCTACAAGACATATTGTAAAGATTTTAGACTAAGTTCATGATAATTAAGTTCATCTAATCAAATTATTTAATGAACTCCCACTTAGATAGACATCCCTCCAGTCATCTAAGTATAACATGATCCGAGTTGACTAGGCCGTGTCCGATCATCACGTGAGACGGACTAGTCAACATCGGTGAACATCTTCATGTTGATCGTATCTTCTATACGACTCATTCTCGACCTTTCGGTCTTCTGTGTTCCGAGGCCATGTCTGTACATGCTAGGCTCGTCAAGTCAACCTAAGTGTTTGCGTGTGTAAATCTGTCTTACACCCGTTGTATGTGAACGTTGGAATCTATCACACCCGATCATCACGTGGTGCTTCGAAACAACGAACTGTCGCAACGGTGCACAGTTAGGGGGAACACTTTCTTGAAATTATTATGAGGGATCATCTTATTTACTACCGTCGTTCTAATTAAACAAGATGCAACAACATGATAAACATCACATGCAATCAAATAATAATAGTGACATGATATGGCCAATATCACATAGCTCCTTTGATCTCCATCTTGGGGCTCCATGATCATCTTGTCACCGGCATGACACCATGATCTCCATCATCGTGTCTCCATGAGGTTGCTTGCCAACTATTACTTCTACTACTATGGCTAACGCGTTTAGCAATAAAGTAAAGTAATTTACATGGCGT
Source organism: Triticum urartu (assembly GCF_003073215.2). Classification (NCBI taxonomy): domain Eukaryota; kingdom Viridiplantae; phylum Streptophyta; class Magnoliopsida; order Poales; family Poaceae; genus Triticum; species Triticum urartu. The sequence continues at coordinate 54,430,044 of NC_053028.1, read as the reverse complement.
TTCTCAATGACACGCAGGTCATACAAAAAATAAAGACAACTCCTATGGCTCCTGTCGGTTGTCATACTCATCGACATGCAAGTCGCGATTCCTATTACAAGAACATGATCTCATACATCACATATATATCATTCATCATTCATCACAACTTTGGCCATATCACATCACAAATCACTTGCTGCAAAAACAAGTTAGACGTCCTCTAATTGTTGTTGCAAGTTTTACGTGGCTGCAAAAGGGTTCTAGCAAGAACGTTTTCTTACCTACGTAATAGCCACAACGTGATTTGTCAACTTCTATTTACCCTTCATAAGGACCCTTTTCATCGAATCTGCTCCAACTAAAGTGGGAGAGACAGACACCCGCTAGCCACCTTATGCAACTAGTGCATGTCAGTCGGTGGAACCAGTCTCACATAAGCGTACGTGTAAGGTCGGTCCGGGCCGCTTCATCCCACAATACCGCTGAAGCAAGATAAGACTAGTAGCGGCAAGAAAGTTGACAAAATCTACGCCCACAACAAATTGTGTTCTACTCGTGCAAGGAGAACTACGCATAAACCTAGCTCATGATGCCACTGTTGGGGAACGTTGCAGAAAACAAAAAAATTCCTACGGTTTCACCAAGATCCATCTATGAGTTCATCTAGCAACGAGTGATCGGATTGCATCTACATACCTTTGTAGATCACGCGCGGAAGCGTTCAAGGACGGGGATGAGGAAGTCGTACTCGACGTGATCCAAATCATCGGAGATCCTAGTGCTGAACGGACGGCACCTCCGTGTTCAACACACGTACGATCAGCGTGACGTCTCCTCCTTCTTGATCCAGCAAGGGGGGAGGAGCGGTTGATGAAGATCCAGCAGCACGACGGCGTGGTGGTGGATGCAGGGCGTCACCATAGCAGGGCTTCGCCGTAGTACTGCGAGAGGGAGAGGTGAAGCAGGGGAGAGGGAGGCGCCAAGACTCAAGGTGTGGCTGCCCCCTCCCTCGCCCCCTTTATATAGTCTCCCCTAGGGGGAGCGCCGTCCCTAGGAGATGGGATCTCCTAGGGGGGCGGCGGCCAAGGGTGGAGTAGCCACCAAGGCAAGGTGGGGCGCCCCCCCTCCCCACCCCTAGGGTTTCAACCCTAGGCACATGGGGTGGGCCTAGGGGGGCGCACCAGCCCACTATGGGCTGGTTCCCCTCCCCACTTTGGCCCATGGGGCCCTCCGGGATGGGTGGCCCCACCCGGTGGACCCCCGGGACCCTTCCGGTGGTCCCGGTACAATACCGGTGACCCCGAAACTCTCTCGATGGCCGAAACTGCACTTCCTATATATAATTCTTTACCTCCGGACCATTCCGGAACTCCTCGTGACGTCCAGGATCTCATCCGGGACTCCGAACAACTTTCGGGTTACTGCATATTCATATCTCTATAACCCTAGCGTCACCGAACCTTAAGGTGTGTAGACCCTACGGGTTCGGGAGACATGTAGACATGACCGAGACGGCTCTCCGGTCAATAACCAACAGCGGGATCTGGATACCCATGTTGGCTCCCACATGCTCCTCGATGATCTCATCGGATGAACCATGATGTCGAGGATTCAAGCAACCCCGTATACAATTCCCTTTGTCAATCGGTACGTTACTTGCCCGAGATTCGATCGTCGGTATCCCAATACCTCGTTCAATCTCGTTACCGGCAAGTCACTTTACTCGTACCGTAATGCATGATCCCGTGACCAGACACTTGGTCACCTTGAGCTCATTGTGATGATGCATTACCGAGTTGGGCGCAGTGATACCTCTCCGTCATACGGACTGACAAATCCCAGTCTTGATCCGTGTCAACCCAACAGACACTTTCGGAGATACCCGTAGTATACCTTTATAGTCACCCAGTTACGTTGTGACGTTTGGTACACCCAAAGCACTCCTACGGTATCCGGGAGTTACACGATCTCATGGTCTAAGGAAAAGATACTTGACATTGGAAAACTTTAGCAAACGAACTATACGATCTTGTGCTATGTTTAGGATTGGGTCTTGTCCATCACATCATTCTCCTAATGATGTGATCTCGTTATCAATGACATCCAATGTCCATAGTCAGGAAACCATGACTATCTGTCGATCAACGAGCTAGTCAACTAGAGGCTTACTAGGGACATGTTGGTGTCTGTGTATTCACACATGTATTATGATTTCCGGATAACACAATTATAGCATGAATAAAGACAATTATCATGAAAGGAAATATAATAATCATTTTATTATTTGCCTCTAGGGCATATTTCCAACACCTCTACCCAGTGCGTGTTAGATTCCTTGAGGTACCGCACTAATCTGGGTTTGATGCTGCTCATGATAAGACCATTTGCATGTTTGACCTGGCCGTTAGTTTGTGGGTGATAGACGGAAGCATAATCGAGCTTGATGCCCATGTTTTTGCACCACAGTTTTACCTCGTCGGCCGTGAAGTTCGTGCCGTTACCAGTGATGATGCTGTGGGGGACGCCATAATGGTGTACATGAAGGAAATATGCCCTAGAGGCAATAATAAAGTTATTATTTATTTCCTTATTTCATGATAAATGTTTATTATTCATGCTAGAATTGTATTAACCGGAAACATAATACATGTGTGAATACATAGACAAACAGAGTGTCACTAGTATGCCTCTACTTGACTAGCTCGTTAATCAAAGATGGTTATGTTTCCTAACCATGGACAAAGAGTTGTTATTTGATTAACGGGATCACATCATTAGGTGAATGATCTGATTGACATGACCCATTCCATTAGCTTAGCACCCGATCGTTTAGTATGTTGCTATTGCTTTCTTCATGACTTATACATGTTCCTATGACTATGAGATTATGCAACTCCCGTTTGCCGGAGGAACACTTTGTGTGCTACCAAACGTCACAACGTAACTGGGTGATTATAAAGTGGAGCTCTACAGGTGTCTCCAAAGGTAGATGTTGGGTTGGCGTATTTCGAGATTAGGATTTGTCACTCCGATTGTCGGAGAGGTATCTCTGGGCCCTCTCGGTAATGCACATCACATAAGCCTTGCAAGCATTGCAACTAATGAGTTAGTTGCGGGATGATGTATTAGAACGAGTAAAGAGACTTGCCGGTAACGAGATTGAACTAGGTATTGGATACCGACGATCGAATCTCGGGCAAGTAACATACCGATGACAAAGGGAACAACGTATGTTGTTATGCGGTCTGACCGATAAAGATCTTCGTAGAATATGTAGGAGACAATATGGGCATCCAGGTCCCGCTATTGGTTATTGACCAGAGATTTGTCTCAGTCATGTCTACATTGTTCTCGAACCGTAGGGTCCGCACGCTTAACGTTACGATGACAGTTATTATGAGTTTATGCATTTTGATGTACCGAAGTTAGTTCGGAGTCCCGGATGTGATCACGGACATGACGAGGAGTCTCGAAATGGTCGAGACATAAAGATTGATATATTGGACGGCTATATTCGGACACCGGAAGTGTTCCGGGTGATTTCGGAGAAAACCGGAGAGCCGGAGGGTTACCGGAACCCCCGGGAGAAGTAATGGGCCATATGGGCCTTAGTGGAGAGAGAGAGGGGAGCCAGAGGTGGGCCGCGCGCGCCTCCTCCCCCCTGGTCCGAATTGGACTAGGAGAGGGGGGCGGCGCCCCTTCCCTTCTCCTCCACTTCTTTCCCTCCTAGTAGGAGTCCTACTCCTACTAGGAGGAGGACTCTCTTGGCGCGCCTATAGGTGGCCGGCGCCCCCTCCCCCCTTGGCTCCTTTATATACTGAGGTAGAGGCACCCCAAGGACACACAAGTTGATCCACGTGATCTATTCCTTAGCCGTGTGCGGTGCCCCCTGCCACCATATACCTCGATAATACTGTAGCGGAGTTTAGGCAAAGCCCTGCTGCTGTAGTTCATCAAGATCGTCACCATGCTGTCGTGCTGACGGAACTCTTCCCCGACACTTTGCTGGATCGGAGTCCGGGGATCGTCATCGAGCTGAACGTGTGCTCGAACTCGGAGGTGCCGTAGTTTCGGTGCTTGATCGGTTGGATCGTGAAGACGTACGACTACTTCCTCTACGTCGTGTCAGCGCTTCCGCAGTCGGTCTGCGTAGGGTACGTAGACAACACTCTCCCTCTCGTTTCTATGCATCACATGATCTTGCGTGTGCGTAGGAATTTTTTTGAAATTACTACGAAACCCAACAGTGGCATCCGAGCCTAGGTTATTTATGTTGATGTCATATGCACGAGTAGAACACAAGTGAGTTATGGACGATACAAGTCATACTGCCTATCAGCATGTCATACTTTGGTTCGGCGGTATTGTTGGACGAGACGACCCGGACCAACATTACGCGTACGCTTACGCGAGACCGGTTCTCCCGACGTGCTTTGCACACAGGTGGCTTGCAGGCGACTGTCTCTCCAACTTTAGTTGAACCAAGTATGGCTACGCCCGGTCCTTGCGAAGGTTAAAACGGAGTCTATTTGACAAACTATCGTTGTGGTTCTGATGCGTAGGTGAGATTGGTTCTTGCTTAAGCCCGTAGCAGCCACGTAAAACTTGCAACAACAAAGTAGAGGACGTCTAACTTGTTTTTGCAGGGCATGTTGTGATGTGATATGGTCAAGGCATGATGCTGAATTTTATTGTATGAGATGATCATGTTTTGTAACCGAGTTATCGGCAACTGGCAGGAGCCATATGGTTGTTGTTTTATTGTATGCAATGCAATCGCGATGTAATATTACTAAACGGTAGTGATAGTCGTGGAAGCATAAGATTGGCGAGACGACAACGATGCTACGATGGAGATCAAGGTGTCGCGCCGGTGACGATGGTGATCATGACGGTGCTTCGGAGATGGAGATCACAAGCACAAGATGATGATGGCCATATCATATCACTTATATTGATTGCATGTGATGTTTATCTTTTTATGCATCTTATCTTGCTTTGATTGACGGTAGCATTATAAGATGTTCTCTCACTAAATTATCAAGAAGTGTTCTCCCTGAGTATGCACCGTTGCCAAAGTTCGTCGTGCCCAGACACCACGTGATGATCGGGTGTGATAAGCTCTACGTCCATCTACAACGGGTGTAAGCCAGTTTTGCACACGCAGAATACTCAGGTTAAACTTGATGAGCCTAGCATATGCAGATATGGCCTTGGAACACGGAGACCGAAAGGTCGAGCGTGAATCATATAGTAGATATGATCAACATAAAAGATGTTCACCATTGAAAACTACTCCATCTCACGTGATGATCGGTCATGGTTTAGTTGATTTGGATCACGTAATCACTTAGAAGATTAGAGGGATGTCTATCTAAGTGGGAGTTCTTAAGTAATATGATTAATTGAACTTAAATTTATCATGAACTTAGTACCTGATAGTATCTTGCTTGTTTATGTTGATTGTAGATAGATGGCTCGTGCTGTTGTTCCGTTGAATTTTAATGCGTTCCTTGAGAAAGCAAAGTTGAAAGATGATGGTAGCAATTACACGGACTGGGTCCGTAACTTGAGGATTATCCTCATTGCTGCTCAGAAGAATTACGTCCTGGAAGCACCGCTGGGTGCCAGGCCTGCTGCTGGAGCAACACCAGATGTTATGAACGTCTGGCAGAGCAAAGCTGATGACTACTCGATAGTTTAGTGTGCCATGCTTTACGGCTTAGAGTCGGGACTTCAACGACGTTTTGAACGTCATGGAGCATATGAGATGTTCCAGGAGTTGAAGTTAATATTTCAAGCAAACGCTCGGATTGAGAGATATGAAGTCTCCAATAAGTTCTATAGCTGCAAGATGGAGGAGAACAGTTCTGTCAGTGAGCATATACTCAAAATGTCTGGGTATAATAATCACTTGATTCAATTGGGAGTTAATCTTCCGGATGATTGCGTCATTGACAGAATTCTCCAATCACTGCCACCAAGCTACAAGAGCTTCGTGATGAACTATAATATGCAAGGGATGAACAAGACTATTCCCGAGCTCTTCGCAATGCTGAAAACTGCGGAGGTAGAAATCAAGAAGGAGCATCAAGTGTTGATGGTTAACAAGACCACTAGTTTCAAGAAAAAGGGCAAACGGAAGAAGAAGGGGAACTTCAAGAAGAACGGCAAGCAAGTTGCTGCTCAAGAGAAGAAACCCAAGTCTGGACCTAAGCCTGAAACTGGGTGCTTCTACTGCAAGCAGACTGGTCACTGGAAGCGGAACTGCCCCAAGTATTTGGCGGATAAGAAGGATGGCAAGGTGAACAAAGGTATATGTGATATACATGTTATTGATGTGTACCTTACTAGAGCTCGCAGTAGCACCTGGGTATTTGATACTGGTTCTGTTGCTAATATTTGCAACTCGAAACAGGGACTAAGGAATAAGCGGGCACTGGCAAAGGACGAGGTGACGATGCGCGTGGGAGACGGTTCCAAAGTCGATGTGATCGCGGTCGGCACGCTACCTCTACATCTACCTTCGGGATTAATATTAGACCTAAATAATTGTTATTTGGTGCCAGCGTTGAGCATGAACATTATATCTGGATCTTGTTTAATGCGAGACGGTTATTCATTTAAATCAGAGAATAATGGTTGTTCTATTTATATGAGTAATATCTTTTATGGTCATGCACCCTTGAAGAGTGGTCTATTCTTATTGAATCTCGATAGTAGTAATACACATATTCATAATGTTGAAACCAAAAGATGCAGAGTTGATAATGAAAGTGCAACTTATTTGTGGCACTGTCGTTTAGGTCATATTGGTATAAAGCGCATGAAGAAACTCCATACTGATGGACTTTTGGAACCACTTAATTATGAATCACTTGGTACTTGCGAACCGTGCCTCATGGGCAAGATGACTAAAACATCGTTCTCCGGTACTATGGAGAGAGCAACAGATTTGTTGGAAATCATACATACCGATGTGTGTGGTCCGATGAATATTGAGGCTCGTGGCGGATATCGTTATTTTCTCACCTTCACAGATGATTTAAGCAGATATGGGTATATCTACTTAATGAAACATAAGTCTGAAACATTTGAAAAGTTCAAAGAATTTCAGAGTGAAGTTGAAAATCATCGTAACAAGAAAATAAAGTTTCTACGATCTGATCGTGGAGGAGAATATTTGAGTTACGAGTTTGGTGTACATTTGAAAAACTGTGGAATAGTTTCGCAACTCACGCCACCCGGAACACCACAGCGTAATGGTGTGTCCGAACGTCGTAATCGTACTTTACTAGATATGTTGCGATCTATGATGTCTCTTACTGATTTACCGCTATCGTTTTGGGGTTATGCTCTAGAGACGGCTGCATTCACGTTAAATAGGGCACCATCAAAATCCGTTGAGACGACGCCTTATGAACTGTGGTTTGGCAAGAAACCAAAGTTGTCGTTTCTTAAAGTTTGGGGCTGCGATGCTTATGTGAAAAAGCTTCAACCTGATAAGCTCGAACCCAAATCGGAGAAATGTGTCTTCATAGGATACCCAAAGGAAACTGTTGGGTACACCTTCTATCACAGATCCGAAGGCAAGACATTCGTTGCTAAGAATGGATCCTTTCTAGAGAAGGAGTTTCTCTCGAAAGAAGTGAGTGGGAGGAAAGTAGAACTTGACGAGGTAACTGTACCTGCTCCCTTACTGGAAAGTAGTTCATCACAGAAAACTGTTTCAGTGACACCTACACCAGTTAGTGAGGAAGCCAATGATAATGATCATGAAACTTCAGATCAAGAAACTACTGAACCTCGTAGATCAACCAGAGTAAGATCCGCACCAGAGTGGTACGGTAATCCTGTTCTGGAAGTCATGCTACTAGATCATGATGAACCTACGAACTATGAAGAAGCGATGGTGAGCCCAGATTCCGCAAAGTGGCTTGAAGCCATGAAATCTGAGATGGGATCCATGTATGAGAACAAAGTATGGACTTTGGTTGACTTGCCCGATGATCGGCAAGCAATTGAGAATAAATGGATCTTTAAGAAGAAGACTGACACTGATGGTAATGTTACTGTCTACAAAGCTCGACTTGTCGCAAAAGGTTTTCGGCAAGTTCAAGGGATTGACTACGATGAGACCTTCTCACCCGTAGCGATGCTTAAGTCCGTCCGAATCATGTTAGTGATTGCCGCATTTTATGATTATGAAATTTGGCAGATGGATGTCAAAACTGCATTCCTGAATGGATTTCTGGAAGAAGAGTTGTATATGATGCAACCGGAAGGTTTTGTCGATCCAAAGGGAGCTAACAAAGTGTGCAAGCTCCAGCGATCCATTTATGGACTGGTGCAAGCCTCTCGGAGTTGGAATAAACGCTTTGATAGTGTGATCAAAGCATTTGGTTTTATACAGACTTTCGGAGAAGCCTGTATTTACAAGAAAGTGAGTGGGAGCTCTGTAGCATTTCTGATATTATATGTGGATGACATATTGCTGATTGGAAATGATATAGAATTTCTGGATAGCATAAAGGGATACTTGAATAAAAGTTTTTCAATGAAAGACCTCGGTGAAGCTGCTTACATATTAGGCATTAAGATCTATAGAGATAGATCAAGACGCTTAATTGGACTTTCACAAAGCACATACCTTGACAAAATTTTGAAGAAGTTCAAAATGGATCGAGCAAAGAAAGGGTTCTTGCCTGTGTTACAAGGTGTGAAGTTGAGTAAGACTCAATGCCCGACCACTGCAGAAGATAGAGAGAATATGAAAGATGTTCCCTATGCATCAGCCATAGGATCTATCATGTATGCAATGCTGTGTACCAGACCTGATGTGTGCCTTGCTATATGTTTAGCAGGGAGGTACCAAAGTAATCCAGGAATGGATCACCGGACAGCGGTCAAGAACATCCTTAGATACCTGAAAAGGACTAAGGATATGTTTCTCGTATATGGAGGTGACAAAGAGCTCACCGTAAAAGGTTACGTTGATGCAAGCTTTGACACTGATCCGGACGATTCTAAATCGCAAACCGGATACGTGTTTACATTAAACAGTGGAGCTGTCAGTTGGTGCAGTTCTAAACAAAGCGTCGTAGCGGGATCTACATGTGAATCGGAGTACATAGCTGCTTCGGAAGCAGCGAACGAAGGAGTCTGGATGAAGGAGTTCATATCCGATCTAGGTGTCATACCTAGTGCATCGGGTCCAATGAAAATCTTTTGTGACAATACTGGTGCAATTGCCTTGGCAAAGGAATCCAGATTTCACAAAAGGACCAAACACATCAAGAGACGCTTCAATTCCATCCGGGATCTAGTCCAGGTGGGAGACATAGAGATTTGCAAGATACATACGGATCTGAATGTTGCAGACCCGTTGACTAAGCCTCTTCCATGAGCAAAACATGATCAGCACCAAGGCTCCATGGGTGTTAGAATCATTACAATGTAATCTAGATTATTGACTCTAGTGCAAGTGGGAGACTGAAGGAAATATGCCCTAGAGGCAATAATAAAGTTATTATTTATTTCCTTATAATCATGATAAATGTTTATTATTCATGCTAGAATTGTATTAACCGGAAACATAATACATGTGTGAATACATAGACAAACAAAGTGTCACTAGTATGCCTCTACTTGACTAGCTCGTTAATCAAAGATGGTTATATTTCCTAACCATGAACAATGAGTTGTTATTTGATTAACGAGGTAACATCATTAGTTGAATGATCTGATTGACATGACCCATTCCAT
>NC_053028.1:54404150-54419297 GCF_003073215.2 Triticum urartu | reverse complement strand
ACTTCAGCCGTACTACCGCTCCAACCACAGTGTCGAGGCGGTAGGAGCACGGATCCGCAGAGGTACTGCTGCTGAGGCCATCAAGCGGTACTACCGCTCCGAGGAGCGGTACTGCCGCTTAGTGAGCCTCAGCGGTACTACCGCTGTGGCCCGCGGTACTACCGCTGGGTCCAAGAACAGTTGAAGAGTGGAGAAAAGAAAGCTCCATAGGGGCGGAAAGAAACGGAGGATGTGATGAGGACGTGTACGTGTTGATTCCACCCATACCATACCGAAGCAGATCCCCTCTTGATAGTACGGTGACTACTACGCAACTTAGTCCACCAACAAAGTTACGAAAGAAACTACACCGTCTTGAGTAGAGCGCCGAGGGGAAATAATCGTTCCGTGCCGAAGAATGAATATCTGAAAACTCAAAGCACCCGATTAGTCCGCAAATGCATTGTCATCAATCACCAAAACACCGTAGGGATAAATATGCCCTTACAATCTCCCCCTTTTTGGTGGATTGATGACAATACGGGATTTGCACAGAAAAGAGTAATGACATAGAATGCAAGTGAACTCACGCCTCTAAAATATAGACAGGCTCCCCCTAGATGTGTGCAAACTAGATGAGTGCTTTGGACTGCACGGCACACATACTAGGATCACGACTCCCCCTATATTTTAGAGACCAACAACCTAAGCAAGATATATGAGAACAACATATATGAAAGGATGAGCATGCAAGCTATAAGATACCGAGGTGCCTAAACATAGATAAGATAACTAAGGTAGCATATGTCTTACACCATATGACGGGAACTAAGGTCTCACAACAAACCAAACCAAGAGAAACGCACAAGAAACCACAAGACTCAAACGAAGCACGACACAAGAAGCAAAACAAGCAAATCCCTACACTCTCTCCCCCTTTGGCAACGAGACACCAAAAAGGGGCCGAGAGAGACACTACGACTCCAGGTGATCATCACATCTCTGCATCGTCATCGTGGGTAGAGAACTGCTCGGCATCGGAGTCGGTCCAGTGGCAGTTCTGATGAATCCAGTCCTCCTCTTCAGTGATCTGTCCCTCAGACCCACTGACAACTGTGGCGCCCAGCTGGCGCATGATCTCCTTGTGGCGCGTCCTGGCATTCTTCTCCGCCACATGAGTCATATACTGACCATGGGACTCCATGCAGAAGAGCTTCTTCATCTTGCGCTTGAGTTTCTGGGCCCATGATGGTTTTGCACTGGAGTGGCCAAGGTCCTCATCGTGGCCAGCAGGAGCATCCTCACCCTCAGTTTCCATGGCAGCAGCAGCAGACGGTCCCCCTGTGGCAGCAGTAGCAGAAGGACCCCCTGTGTGAGGTGTTGTCCAGTTGTCCTTCTTCCTCAGACGCTTGATCTCATGGGAAACCAAATCTCCAGTCTCACAGCACTCTGGGGTAAGTCTGTGCCCAGGCCCTCTCAATGAGCCTCATGATGAAGGGACCATAGATAGGACACTTGCGCTCAGACACGGCAGATACAAGTTCAGACCACATGACATGAGAGATATCCAGGCTCTCTCCAGTGTTTGCCTCCTTCTCATGCTGACAGAAAAGGAGCATGTCCACGAGGTAGGAGTGAACCTGATCCAGATTCCCAATGCGAGGGAAGAGAGTCTCACGGAAAATGCGATGAAGAATGTCCAGATACGGACACAGCTCGTAGGTCTTCTTCTCAGTGACAGGGTGAACCTTCACAGTGCAGTAGGGCCAAAGGGCTTGCTTGTGGGTGGAAGTAACATGGCGGTGAGGACGGAAACCGACAGGAGTCTCAAGCCTGTTATCCACCACATCAAGTAACTCCATGAACGCCCGCCACTTGACAGACAGCCGCTTGCCATTGGTCATCCATGTCAGAGTCCGGTCGCCATCAGTTCTAAGATGAATGGTGGCATAGAACTGAGCCAACAAATCCGCATCGAAATCCTTATTGAACTGCATGATCCGGAGAATGTTCAGCTGAGTGCACATCTGAAGGGCTTCTCCAAAGTACTCTGGGTCCTTCTCCATAGCATCAATGTCAATGGAGCGAACATCAACAAACAGATTCTTCTTGACCTTGATCACATCAAAGTAGATGGAAAACTGAAAACGGTTCCAGAACGGGCGGTTGACCAAAGTGGGTTCTTGGTCCACTGTATAGGGGTTGCGACGACGCTTCTCCCAAAACTCCTTGTTGGTCATCTCAGTCACAGTCTTCCCTTTTGGCTTGTTGGCGGCTCGCTTTGATTGCTGAGGAGGTGGAGGAACACTTGCTGAAGCACTCGCTGGAGGCGGTTGGGTGCTCGAGGAACTACCGGCAGGCTCTGAGGTCCGGTAACGCTTGGAGGTGGCACGCCCGGGGTTGATACGGCGACCTTGCTGCTCGGAAATGTCATCACCTGGAGCCAAACACAAAAGGACGCAAAACAACCAGAAGAAACGAGCATAAGCCAACAAACACAGCAAAAGATCAAGATAAGGCAGGAGAATGATGGAAAGTGGCATGCAGCGGCAGTACCGTGACCTGTCCGCGGTAGTACCGCCCCAAGTGGTAGTACCGCCCCAAAGGAAGCGGTAGTACCGCTCTAGGTCAAGTGGTAGTACCGCTCCAGGGGGAGCGGTAGTACGGCTTGAGGCGAATACACAGCAGTTTCAAAGCGCAAGGCGGTGAAACAGTGGTTTCCTACTACCGTGGATAGATCCGGCACTACCGGCCTACCAAATTCAAAAATAATCCTACCAAACATCAATCTAGATGATCTAGTTGCCTTCTCCAACCAACTCAAGCCTAGATTTAGCCAAAAATCTAGAGATGCCGCCACCATTGCCCCAAAAGCACAAGACAAAAAGCAAGACCAAAAGAGAAAAGGAACGGGGGCAATACCGGCATCCATGGCAAGAGGACGAGGTGGGGATCGACTCCACCGAAGGAAATGGAGAGGAACGCCCCGGAGGAGGAGATCCACCGGAGCCCTTCCGCGGCGGAACTGTGCAGGAGAGAGGGAGAGGCACGAGGGGGCGAGCGAATGGGTATGGGGGAGAAGAAACCTCCCCCTGCCCCGATAAAAACCCCTTGGCCCCGCCCCGCAGCGGTAGTACCGCGCCGGGGAGCGGTAGTACCGCTCATAAGCGGTAGTACCGCTCGGTGGCGGTAGTACCGCGTACACCGGTAGTACCGTCCATCACCAGCGGCAGTACCGCTTATCAGCGGCAGTACCGCTCGCCAGCAGCGGCAGTACCGCCCAGCACACCGCGGCAACTAGACAACATGGCTTAGCTCAAAAAGACAGAAAAAAACTGCAACGAAAAGCAAAAGAACACACCAGCAAGAGGCCAAGACCCCTCTTCAAGAGAGGGCGGTGGCCAAAGCCACCTATGTTTGAGTCAATAGGTATGGCACCGCGAAGATTTTAACCTTGGGCCCATGACCAAAACTCGTCTTTTAAGCACACGTGCCATCAACAATGGCTAAAGTGAAAGACTTGATCAATTTATGCATAATGGGGGGAGGGAGAGTTCATTGAGAGAACAACACTCCCCCTATGTCCATGCCTACACCTAAACTAGACAACAAATTGAGTGTGGTAGGGTGTGCACGGGTTCAAGCAACATTGCTCGAATCAATGATATTTAGCTCATGCCTTAACTCGCGAAATCTTGCTTCATCCAAGGGCTTCGTGAAAATATCTGCAAGGTTGTCATGAGTGTTGACATAGTTGAGCTCGATCTCTCCTCGCCTAATGTGATCCCGGATGAAGTGATACCGAATCTCAATATGCTTCGTCTTGAAGTGTTGCACCGGGTTGAGAGAAATCTTGATGGCACTTTCATTGTCACACCAAAGAGGCACTTTGTCACAAGTGACACCGTAATCCTTTAAAGTTTGCCTCATCCATAAGAGTTGTGCACAACAACTACCAGCCGCAACATACTCCGCTTCGGTGGACGAGAGAGACACACAACTTTGCTTTTTGGAAGACCAACTTACCAAAGAGCAACCAAGGAATTGGCATCCTCCGGAAGTGGACTTCCTATCCACTTTGTCCCGCCCAATCGGAATCCGAGTACCCTACAAGCTTGAAGTTTGAACCTCTTGGGTACCATAAGCCAAAGTTTGGGGTATGAGCCAAATATCGAAAGATTCGTTTGACCGCCACATAGTGACTTTCCTTAGGTGTGGCTTGAAACCGTGCACAAATTCCCACACTCAACATGATGTCCGGTCTAGATGCACAAAGGTAAAGCAAGGATCCAATCATGGAACGATATACCTTTTGATCCACCACTTTACCATTGGGATCTAGGTCAAGTTGGCACTTGGTGGGCATTGGGGTGGAAGCCAGCTTGACGTCACTTAGCTTGAATCTCTTGAGCATGTCTTGAGTGTATTTGGATTGATTGATGAAGGTTCCTTCTCTTCTTTGCTTCACTTCGAACCCTAGAAAGAACTTCAACTCCCCCATGGAGGACATCTCGAACTTTGAGGTCATGAGAGCGGCAAATTCCTCATTGAAAGCTTTGTTAGGAGAACCAAAGATAATATCATCAACATATAATTGGCACACAAACAACTCCCCTTTGACCTTCTTAGTAAAAAGAGTGGGGTCGATTATCCCAACTTCAAACCCACGGTCTTGTAACAACTCGGTAAGGTGGTCATACCATGCACGTGGGGCTTGTTTAAGGCCATAGAGTGCCTTATCGAGTTGATACACATGATCGGGAAAGTAGGGATCCTCGAACCCGGGGGGTTGCTTGACGGTTGCTTGACATAGACCAATTCATTAATGTGACCATTAAGAAAAGCACTCTTCACATCCATTTGTTGTAACTTAAAGTTATGATGAGAAGCATATGCAATCAACATGCGAATGGATTCAAGACGAGCAATGGGAGCAAAGGGTTCACCGTAGTCGATACCCTCGCCTTGGGAGTTGCCTTGTGCTACCATACAAGCCTTGTTGCGAATGATAATCCCATGGGCATCTTGCTTGTTCTTAAATATCCACTTGGTTCCAATGACATTGTGGTTCCCCGTCGGTCTTGGCACCAATCTCCACACTTTGTTACACTCGAAGTTGTTGAGTTATTCATGCATGGCATTGAGCCAATCCGGATCTTCGAGCGCCTCATAGACCTTGTGGGGTTTGACACAAGAGACAAACGCGTGATGCTCACAATAGTTTGCTAATTGTCTACGAGTGCTTACCCCCTTTCTTAAGCTTCCAAGCACATTCGTCATGAGATGATCCTTGGTGGAGAGCTTGGAAGCAACTTGGCGGCACGACGCTCTAATTCCTCCTCGGTGGTGAGTTGAGGAGCGGTTACTTGATCATCTTGAGCGTCGTCATGAACTTGTTCTTGGTCTTGAACTTGCTCGGGGGAGAGAACTTGACCTTGGGCATCACTTGGTGTGTCAACACCGTCTTGAGTATGATCTTGCCCTAGGTCTTGTTCATGAGGTTGAGGGCCTTCACTTTGTTCTTCGGAAGCGTGTGGGCCTTGGGTTGGTGATGGCTCCACTTGAGTGGAGCATTGTCCTTCTCCTTCGGCCACAAGGGGTTCCTCAATGGGTAGGATGAAACCAACACCCATTCTTCTTATGGCTTGAGGAGGAATTTCATCACCTACATCACAAGTGCCACTTTGCTCCACTTGGGAGCCGTTATTCTCATCAAACTCCACGTTACACGTCTCCTCAATAAGTCCCGTGGATTTATTGAGGACACGGTAAGCATGAGAGTTTGTAGCATAACCAACAAATATGCCCTCATAAGCTCTAGCCTCAAATTTAGACAACCGAACACCTTTCTTGAGAATGAAACACTTACACCCGAATACCCGGAAGTACTTGAGGTTGGGCTTGTTACCGGTGAGTATCTCATAGGAGTCTTGTTCAAGCCCTTGCGGAGGTAGAGCCGATTTGATGCATGACACGCGGTGTTGATGGCTTCGGCCCAAAAGTTGTACGGAGACTTGAACTCCGCCATCATGGTCCTTGCCGCATCCATCAACGTCCGGTTCTTCCTCTCCGCAACACCGTTTTGTTGAGGGGTGTATGGTGCGGAATATTGATGCTTGATTCCCTCATCACTAAGAAATTCATCCAAGGTGTAGTTCTTGAACTCGGTGCCGTTGTCACTTCTTATTGTCAAGATCTTTGCATTGTGTTGACGTTGTGCTTCATTTGCAAAGTCAATGACGGTTTGTTGGGTCTCGCTCTTCCTCTTGAAGAAATACACCCACGTGTACCTTGAGTAGTCATCCACAATCACCAAGCAATACTTCCTACCTCCAAGACTATCGAAGGATGGAGGCCCAAAGAGATCCATGTGAAGGAGCTCCAAAGGCCTCT
Source organism: Triticum urartu (assembly GCF_003073215.2). Lineage (NCBI taxonomy): Eukaryota > Viridiplantae > Streptophyta > Magnoliopsida > Poales > Poaceae > Triticum > Triticum urartu. The sequence continues at coordinate 54,412,925 of NC_053028.1, read as the reverse complement.
TTGAATAAATGATAGTCGTGGGAGGGTGAGCCTTCTCATGTAGCTTTCCTTCGATACAGGCACTGCAAGCACGATCTTTAGCAAAACTAACATTCGTTAGTCCACGGACATGGTCCCCCTTAGGAGACTTTGCAAAGATCTCATATTGACATGGGCTAAACGGCGATGCCAAAGCCATCCCACATCAACTTTAGCCATTAGGCATGTCGCGGTCTTAGTGGGTCGCTCCGAAAAGTTAATCACATATAGACCGTTCTCGACATGCCCAACAAAGGCTACTTTAAGAGTCTTGCTCCACAAGAGGGCCACGGTATCGATATCAAAGAAAGTGGCAAAGCCCATGATTGCAAGTTGACGAACGGAAAGTAAATTGTATGCAAGGGACTCAACAAGCATGACCTTCTCGATCGTGAGATCATGAGAGATGACCACCTTGCCAAGTCCCAATACCTTAGAAGATGAGGCGTCACCCCACTCGACATTGGTGGGCATAGATGGAACCTTGTGCACGTCCACCACCAAGTCCTTGCTTCCGGTCATATGATTTGTAGCTCCGCTATCGAGCAACCATGATCCACCACCGGAAGCAAACACCTACAAGAGATCAATGCTTGGTTTTAGGTACCCATTTTGTAATGGGTCCTTTGATGTTAGTAACAAGGGTCTTAGGAACCCAAATAGACCATTCAATGTACTCATGAAGAGAACCAACAAATTTGGCATAAACATGCCCATCACTAGCACGGCATAACACATAAGAAGGATTAAAATCGCCGGCTTTGTTGGGTGAGGTGACATTGCCCTTCTTGACTTTGTTCTTCTTCTTCTCCTCGGGGACACTCTCTCCCCCTCACAAAGGTTTGCATGAGGGGAGGAGGTCGTTTGGTCTTGTCATTCTTCTTCTTGTTCTTTGGAGTCGGGACGTACCCAACCCCTTCCTTCGCCACACCTCCCTTTTGGTTGATCAAGAGATCATTGAGGTTCTTCTTGCCTTGTATGCAAGTCGCAAGACCTCTCTCAAGTTGCTCCTTCAACTTAGCATTTTCCTCAACAAGATGTATATGCTCACAACACGGGTTAGTAGCATTTGCATTATCAATTAAAACCATATGAGGAAAAGTTGCTTTCTCCTTAGTTAGCTTCACTTGGAGTTGATCATGAGACTCCTTGAGACTAGCGTGAATACCCTTCAAGGCCTTGTGGGCCTTGTCAAGTATATCAAACTCCTCTTTGAGTCTAGCAAGATCAACCCGAGTTTGGCCTTCTCGGAATTTAGCACACGAGAAACAATGAGGGCATGATCATAATCTTTCTCTAACTTAGCATGATCAACGTTGTGTGACTCCTCAAGAGCCAAACGAAGACCACGCTCTTCCTCAAGAGCATTGGAAAGATCCGAAATCTCATCGGCATAGTCACGACTATGCCCTTCCATCTTGAGATGGTGTCTTCGTGAGCCTCGATCATGTCATTGGCCTCACCAAGTTGTTCCAAGAGAGCAACAAAGTGCTTCTTGGATTTTCCCTTGAGTTTGCCCATAAAGGCCTCAAACTCGTTAGCCTCCACATTAGCTCCCTCAAGTTCATTAATGCTATCCGTTGGGGAAGGATGATTAATGATGGTAGTTTTGATGTTGGAGGTTACCTTGTTGGTGGCTTTAGCCATGAGGCACTTGGCGGTGATGCTCTCGTTGGGTGAGTCGAAGAGAGACACCTCGTGACATTGTTGCAAATGCGACGAGCCATGGCAACCGACTCATCATCTTCATCATCGTCATCATCCTCATTGTACTCTTCTTGCACAACCAAGGCCTTGGGAGGAGTCTTCTTGGTGAAGTTGTTCTTGTTGGGGAACGACTTGGCCTTGTCCTTTCGGAGAGTTTGCCACCATTGTCTTCCCTCTTCTCATACGGGCATTCCGCAACGAAATGACTCACGTTGCCGCAGTTTGTAGCAAGTCCTTACACGTTGCTTGCCCCTTGCACCACTTGAGTTGTTTTTGCTAAAGTTGGGCCTCGAGTTTTTCTTGCTCCAAAATTGCCTTGAAGCAAGTGCCATAGTGTTCATGATATGCATACTTCGTATCTTCGGGGTTGCTCTCCTCTTCTTCCTCTTCTTCTTCTTCCACGGTGAGCTTGGCCTTCAATGCGAGGTTAGGCTTCTTTGCCCGTGAGAACGGAGCACCGCATTGTCGGCGGTCTTGTCCAAAATGTTCATGGCCACAAACTCATCCAACACTTCAGCTTGAGGTCAAAGTGTGAAGTCCGGTCTTTGGCGAATGACGGAGGACATGGCCTTGTGGTAGGGCATCATTGCCTTGAGGAATTTGCGCTTGATCCAGTTGTCATCCGTGTCCTTGCTCCCGTGATCTCGTAGTGAGACCGGCGAGTTTGGTGACTCTCCGATAGAGCTCACGAGGTTCTTCATCTTCCTTCATTGCAAACTCATCGGCCTCATCTTGTACCACTTCATAGTTGGAGCGTTGAATGCTTGCGCTTCCTCGGTAGAGAGACACGACACAATGCCATGCATCCTTGGCCAAGGCGAAGGGACGATGATGAGGTAGGTCTTCGGGTGGAATTGCATCTTGAATGATGAAGAGAGCATTCTCATTGAATTGATTGTCCGCGGCTTCTCGAGGAGTGAAGTTGCTTGGATCATGTGGGTAGAAACCTTCTTCAATGATTCTCCAAAGGTTAGTGTTCACATGATTTAAATGACGTTTAAAGCGGTGAACCCAAGAATCAAAATCCTCATTTTTCACAATCTTAGGGGGAGGACCGGCATGATTCAAATGAGTAGAAGGAACCGGTCCACCATAAACAAGTGGTGGTTCCACATGGGCAAAGATGCCGGTGCCATTCTTGCCACTAGAAGAAGGAGCATTTTCACTACTAGCTTCCCCCTTGTCGGGGATAGCATCCGACACCTTGTTGATGGGATCCCCCACCTTCAACGGTGCGGTGGATAGTTTAAGCCCCTCAAGAAATTTAGTAAACATGCTTTCAACTTCGGTCGTCATGGAGGTTTTCAATGTCTCCAAGGCCACATTGAACTCCTCACGAGAGACCGAGTTCCCCCATCGCCCGTAGACGAGATCGGATTCACACCGGAGTGTTCCTCCACACCGTCTACGGTATCAACCATACTCTTTGGACGGTAAAGTCCTTAATAAAGAGACGAGGCTCTGATACCAATTGAAAGGATCGATATGGTTGACTAGAGGGGGGGGGTGAATAGGCAACTACCAATTTTTAGCTTTTCTTTACCAAATTAAACTTTGCATCAAAGTAAGTTGTCTAGATGTGCAACTAGTGAACAACCTATATGATGCAACAACAACAAGCACACAAGCAAGCAAGTGAACAAACACTAAAGAGCTTTCACAAGTAAAGATAAGAAATAACCAAGAGTGGATCCGGTGAAGACGAGGATGTGTTACCGAAGTTCCTTCCTTTTGAAGGGAAGTACGTCTCCGTTGGAGCGGTGTGGAGGCACAATGCTCCCCAAGAAGCCACTAGGGCCACCGTATTCTCCTCACGCCCTCACACAATGCGAGATGCCGTGATTCCACTATTGGTGCCCTTGAAGGCGGCGACCGAACCTTTCCAACCAAGGGTGGGGCCAACTCCACAACTTAATCGGAGGCTCCCAACAAGACCACGAAGCTTCACCACAATGGAATATGGCTCCGAGGTGACCTCGACCGTCTAGGGTGCTCAAACACCCAAGAGTAACAAGATCCGCTAAGGATGAGTGGGGGAATCAAAAATCCCTTGGTGGAAGTGTAGATCGGTGCCTTCTCAATCACTCCCAAGCAAATCAACAAGTTTGATTGGCTAGGAAGATAGATCGGGCAAGAGGAAGCTTGGGGTATTCAATGGAGCTTGAGCAATAAATGGTGCTTGGGCAATAATGAAGGTTGGGGGAAGAGGTAGGTCAAAGGGGAAAAGAAGACACCCTTTTATAGTGGGGCGGAAACGTAGGCAAAGACCGTTAAGTTACTACGCATTTATGCCGTTCAGCCCCGCAGAGTAGCGGGGAGTCTGAAAACTGTGGCGCCGGAGGAGCCAAGCCGGTAGTTCATTCTACCCAGTGCTTCCCCTCAGCGGTACTGCGGAACGGCCAGAAGTCAAGGAAGGTGTCTTGGGGTGGGACCATCAGAGCGGTAGACTACCGGCGGAGACAGGGCGGTACTATACTACTCACGAAGCAGACACAACATAACCGCCACTTACTACCTTTGCAGCAGTCCCGGCCAGGTGCCTGTAGCAAAAACCGACCATGTTAGAAAATTGCGCCGTACCTCGATATCGAAGGCGAAGGTATTCTTTGTAGTTGAGCACGAACCACAGGCGTGACTGCCAGGCTTGACCCAGCAGCAAGCGTACTACCGCTTCGAGGAGCGGTACTAGCGTGAACCTAGTATCTGCCGCTTTAGTGGAAGCTTCCAGCACGTACTACTAAACCGCTGTCTACCATTACACTCCGTGTCCGAGGACGGTTACAGGGTGTCAAACGAGATCCGCGATGGTTATCTGAGGCTTGAGCCATCATCAAAGCGGCATAGATCTATAATCCAAACGTGCTTCCCGAAAAGACGGTTTTATCCTAATAGCCATGCCTGATAGGGTACCTCAAAGATTTCGACGATGTGTCAAGCTACCATGGACCCCACGAATGACGCTGTGCCTACGCGGTACTACCGCTGGGTCCAAGAACAGTTGAAGAGTGGAGAAAAGAAAGCTCCATAGGGGCGGAAAGAAACGGAGGATGTGATGAGGACGTGTACGTGTTGATTCCACCCATACCATACCGAAGCAGATCCCCTCTTGATAGTACGGTGACTACTACGCAACTTAGTCCACCAACAAAGTTACGAAAGAAACTACACCGTCTTGAGTAGAGCGCCGAGGGGAAATAATCGTTCCGTGCCGAAGAATGAATATCTGAAAACTCAAAGCACCCGATTAGTCTGCAAATGCATTGTCATCAATCACCAAAACACCGTAGGGATAAATATGCCCTTACAGACTTGCCAAGTTTTTTAAGGGAAAGCCCAAGACTTTCTACATACTATTACACCTGGCTTGATCACACCTCACTAGTTCCACTTGCTGAGAGGGGACTTTGTCTGTCAGTAGCATGTTTCCATTGTCCCATGCATGGGCAGCCAAAGCATGAGCAACCCCATTGCAGGTTCTAGCCGTTATTATCACCTTAGAGTCGAGGAAAGCAGCTCTGTTCTCCTATATATCTGTGGCAATTTGCTGAAGCGACAAAATGTTCAAGGCACCGGCCTCCGGTCACTTCGCTAGTGTGGCGCAGTCGGTTTCAATAAGCACTCTGCCTCTGAACTTTGTTTTCAACGCCGACAAGCCGGCCACAACTTCCAGGGCTTCAGCTTCAACAGGATGCAGGGGCCAACTTGCATGCACCCCGATAAGGCCACGGTCCCTGTCAAATCTCTCACCCCCAGCCAGTTGTGCATGTACCCTCCTCTTTTTTGAATGAAGCATCAGTATTCAATTTCCACCGGCCACTTCCAGGGGGCTCCCAGTGATTTGGTTTTGTGATTTGCTCATCCCCCGGTACAGGGTATCTTTGCCATGCCTGCACTCCTTCACTCCTGTGCAAATGCATGTGCCTCAATTCTTATTCATACTTAACTAGGCGATCCACCGAGACCGAAATTGATGCTTTTCCTCCTTGATGTACACAATTATTCCGAAGGTGCAAAGCTTGCCAGATCAGCAAGAGGATCCGGGCCCTCGTAATCTCATCGCATGCGTCTAACAAAACAAGGAGCCAATCATTTCCTGTGTAGCGGAAACTGTTCTCTAACGGGAGGTGCTAGACTTTGCGAATTTCAGACCTAAGTGTTCTTGCTTTGGTACAAGCAATTACCGCATGATACTCATTCTCATCCTCTACCCCACGAATGGAGCATCTGGCCATCTTCTCCAGGGTTCTATGCATTTTGTTTTGTTTTGTCGCAAGTGACTCCGTGGCGATCCTCCACCCTGCGACCTTAACCTTTTGAGGGACATTTGACTTTCAGATTAGGTTCCAAATACTCCTTGATCAGCTGCGCACGAGGAGCTGGACGCCGGGGGGTTATCTCTTTGTTTGATTTGTGTTGCCAGCTGCCGGTAAGCACTTTTCACCGAGAAAATTCCTAATGCCTCCGCATGCCATGCAATGCAGTCCTCTGCTTTTCTAGTAGGGAGTTTTATTCTGCAAATTTCATTCGCGTCAAAGGCTGGAAACATTTGGTTAATCAACTCAACGTTCCATTCATTCCTATCAATGTGAATGAGCCGGTTCACCCAGCGTAATCTAGAGCGCCTGGTGACCTTTGCTGCCTTAAGCCTTGTTTGCCTCGGTATCTAATTATCCCTCTCAATGCGGATTTTCCTCCCATTACCTACTCTCCAAATGAGACCCTCCTTCAATAGCTCAAGTCTGAATTCAATACCCCTCCAAGCCGGGGAAGCATCCGATGCAAACACGGTGTCAAGGATATCACGGTTAGGGATATACTTGGACTTGAGCACTCTGGCACACAGGCCGGGCATTCTTTCAACGCGGTTGTATCACCTCGATATATCAATGACATGAAATGTTCTTTATCGAAAGAAAAAAATAGAAGTTTCAGTAATGCAAACACACTTTTCCGCAAGTAGAGAACAAAAGCAAACTGATGCAATGTAGAACCATGATATTTTACTTTTCTTACAGAGCAAACATTTACAAAATTCCAAGTCCAGTACATCAAAACGGTCAAAAGCCTATTGCCACCACTACTTAATTAAATTTCAACCTTATTAAGGTCACCCTGGTTTGTTTCATACCTCAGAATCTGCATGCTCTCTACATGCTCTGAAACAACTAAGAATGTCAACCAAACACCTAACAAACAAGGATACACAGAATTACAAAGAAAGAGTAATAATAAGGAACAAGAGATACCTTTTGGAATAAAACTCATAATGATATCCTATCTTCAATATGAGTCCGGCATCAATCTTATTCTGCAAAATGTCTCTGGCACCATCACTACCAAGGGTGCATTTGGATGCGCTCTGGTTGGCCGTAACAAATCATTTTTTTAATTTTGAAAAGGAGGTCATCCCCCGGCCTCTGCACCGGAGAGATGCATACGGTCACTTTATTAAAACAAGTTCAACAGAAACAAATAGTCTGGTCTGCAAAGTACAGCTCACAGAAGGAGCCAAAATGAAAAAAACAAGATAAACTCAAAGCCACAACCGGCTGAACGAAAAGATACTAAGGACATATCCTATTATACGACTGCCATCCAAACCGGTTGAATATAACACGCGCTACCATCTTCCACCGGTTGCACCCAGTAGCCAGCTGCTCCCTGGAGCCCATAGAAGTAAGTAACGAGCACGTACGGATCCATGTCGTAGCCCTGAAGATAACCTGCAAGAAATTAACAACAGCTACTCTATTAAAAGTCAAATCATTCTTGCAGTTCCATATAGTCCAAATAAGTGCGCATATTCCAATCCGAATACTTGACGCAACATAAGGAGGCACTCCATTTAGCCACGTCCCAGCACGCCAAAATGTTGGCACACTATCCAGCCACCCTCGTCTCACCCTTAAGTTGGGGAAAAACTACCAAGAAATTGGTTACCGACCAACAGGCGGCCTGCGTTCGGTCAACGCAAATTTTTCAGCGTGGCGTCCATAGGATCCCTTCAAAAAAAAGAAGATGACCCTAGTGTTACCACATGCCTACAAAAACGAAAGCACAACCTTAAATAACATGATGCAACCCGTTTAAAAAAATTGAATGCAAGGACTGAGCCACCTTTATGTTGGTTGTGCAATATAGAGATCAAACCTGAAAGGGCAACAGTTGAACTGGTCGTGTCCAGTCGCTAGCTTGCCGGTCCACAAGCAGCGGCCGTGTCCAGTCGCGAGCCAATCAGCGTCGTGCAGGCAAGACACGAGCGTTGCCATCGTGCAGACGTGAGGAGGCGGCCTCCACGTCCACGTGTGACTCGACCATCGCCAGTTTGTGGGGCAATTTTAATACAATAGAGATCTGAACTTTGATAATTGGTTTAAGATAATTGCCAATTAACAATACTGCACGACGAGCTGAATTAGGGCATCTACAATGCTAGATGCTAATATAAACGCTTAGCGCAAAAAATAAAAATTATAAAAGGAACCAGAAACACCTAAGCGCCTTGGCTTGCAACGGCAAGCGCTAATTTCGTGGCAGCGTGGGCAAATTATTACTACTGGGGCGCTTCGAACGGGCAGAAAAATAGCCAAGCGCTCGACGCATACTCTTGCATCGACGCCCAACGTAACAACGGGATTCAACAGATTAACCGCTAAGTCTCCGGGAATCTGACCCTGGCGCTCATCCTAAGCACCCACGATGGACATGCCCTTAGGCCACGTATCTTCCACAGCTCTTGGAGAAAAATGACTACCAGAATTTTATCCAAGTCCAAGTAGAGAAGGGCCAATGCATGCCCTCTCTTAACAATGGTGTACAAACACGGTCTCAAAATTTGATTTAATGCCGCTCTATAGAAGATAACTTTCCTTGTTGCAGCTTGTATGCTTAACATATAGGAATTCAGCTATAGAAGCCCAACTGTAGAAAGATAAAGCCATAGAGTTAGTAACTCATAGCTGAATAAGAAAGATTCTCACTGGAAATTGTTTTACTGTCTTAAATCTGGCAATTGTTTGTCAAGAAACTGTTTTGATGGTTGAGGCTTCA
>NC_053028.1:54359806-54403150 GCF_003073215.2 Triticum urartu | reverse complement strand
TCATTTTGATAATGTTCAATATCTGACATGCATGAAAACATAAAAACAAGTGAGATTTTCTTTGTAATGCAGAAGTGATTCTAATCCAATACTGCCTCCCTGTAAACCCCTTTGTGCTATCTCTGCAATTCTTTTAAAAGATGCCATGCATGCTGTAATTTGTTGTGTGCATTAATATAATGTGGCCTACTACTCAAAATATGAGAGCTCCAGAAGTGATGACAATTCACAGATGATAGCTTCAACATATAGTAAAGAGGAACAAGTCGACCTGACCTGACAGATTCAAAATATACTAAGGGAGAACAACTCGACCTGACCAGTCGACCACAAGAGAAGAGTATCATCTTAAATAAGAGCAGAAGAGCAAGCAGATTGAAGATATTACAAGTCTTTTAATACAATGTCGGTTGGCCACCCATGATGAACCAGAGCCCACAGAGAAATACTATTCTTTCCGGTCTCTCCATATGTGGCTCACATCCATTTCGAAACTAAAGTAGGAACATTTAGATAACCAATTAAACATCTCTCAGTTTTACTAATATCAGCAATAATATCAGATACGAATTTGTACAACTAAGCTTGTTTAGCTCGATGGGTGGAGCAGTGCTATTATGACACGAACCACGTAGGCTGATTGTGGTCATCATAAAATGGGCAAAACATAAGCATGATGAGTACATTGTTGACCGTGGCAGTGGGATGGCAGATCTGAAGCTGCAAACCGTGCAAAGGGTAGTTAGCAACCGATGTTTGCTTTGAAATAACAACTAAGATTTGGTATGGACAAGAAAGTATGGTCAACAAGTGACAAAGAAATGCAATTATGCTGTCTCTCTATATGTCGCGACATGCATTTGGAAACTCAAGTGGGACCTTTAGCTAACCAATTAAATGTGTCGATTAACTAATATCAGTATCATATCACAATCATATTTGAACAACTAAGCTTTCGAATTCTGAGTGTTGTGTTGTTTAGCTTGAAGGGTGGAGTAATGCTAGTACGACAGAAAGCACCTACGCAGATCATAGTAGAGTAGATAAAAGGGGAAAACCCTAAGCATCAAGAGAAAAATCAGGAAAGTGGAACTAGCTGGACCAGTGGGTGGCGCACATGCTTTTTGAAATAAATATAGGAACATTAGGTGACCAATTAAACGTTCTCTGTTTTAGTGATATGAGCATCATATCAGATTCGTATTTCAACACGTAAGCTTTGGGGTGAGGTCTTGAGGAGCAGTGCTAGCACGACATGAAGCACCTACGATGATGGTAGTGAATATAAAGGGGGGGGACCATAAGCTTTACGAGTATAGTGCCCATGCCATGGCGGATCTGAAGGTGCAAACCGAACAAAGCTACTTCGCAACCAATGTTTTCTTTCAACTAGCCACTACGATTTGGTACGGACAAGAAAAGTACAGTAAACAAATTACGATCTATTTTCCAGGTGAGATCAATAACTTAAGCACATATGGAAGAGTACCAGCTCTCTTGCGACGCCGTGTAGGCCTATGCTGATACGTTGAGGGTGCTGCGGGTGCGATGGCTGTCGGTGGCGGGGAAGAAGACTTTAGACGGCAGACGACCGGGTTGGGGGATATATCCTGTTGCCGTGGACGAGGCGGTCGTAGGAGCGGCAATGGCAAGGTGGATGACGGCACCGATGAAGCGAGAGGAGGCGATGAAAGGATCCTGGTCCAGCGCCGTGGATGAGAGACGTCCTTCTCTTGCAGTGGACGACGGGGTAGGGGTAGCGGCTCCGGCAAGGTGGAGGATGCGGTGGCGGACGGAGGAGGCTGGCCGCAGTGCGGAGGTTGTCGTGCCGCCGCTGGTGTATGAATGGGGAAATGGAGGGGAGGGGGGATCTCAAACTTTGGGACGCGCTTCTCTGAAATGGGGGAAAGTTACGAACTTACCCCCTATTTAAAATTTCGGACATTGCGTCGGTTGGGGATAGGACGGTAATCTAGCATCTCCCAAATATTTGCCGGTAACTATTTAAGGCGAGGAGAGGGTGTTTTGCCGCCCACGGTTGGCGCCCACGGTGTATGAACGGGGCTGACAGGTAGGGCGGTTGTGTCACGTCTGATGGAAGTTACACATCTGCCCCTATTTAAAATATTAGCCTACATCTATTTTGGACGAGGAGAGTTTGTTTTGCCGCCCACCGTGTATGAATGGGGAAAGGAGGGAGAAACAGAGGTCTTTCGTACGAGCTTGAATCAAATGAGTTTTGCCGCCCATGTTTGGCGCCCACCGTGTCTGAATGGGCTCAGAGGCCGTCGTGTCACGTCTGATTGAAGTTACTAGTCTACCCCTATAGACAGCAGTGTAAAGTAATTTCCATCTCGCAAACACTTGCTTCGGGCAGCCCACAAATTATAGTGGGTGTTTAGCCGCTTCATTCAAAACTTGGGAGAATTAGCATTCACGTTTGCCCTGGGACCTGGCAAACTAAATTCAAATCCAATTTGTATTCCATTACAAATATCCACAGATAATTATACGTTTTGTTATTTATTTCTTCAAAACCACAACAAAGATTTATTCCACCTTTATATATGATTATGATTTAGAAATGCCGTGATCTTCGAATTTAGTAGGTTGGATACACTCTGAGTCAAACAGTTATTTCATCCAATACAATATGCAAAATATGCTTGGACTTTTTGACCGTGGTCCTGGCAGAAAATGGGCTGTAATAAATTACTTAAGAATTAGCAAATGGGATGCAAATTATAAAAAATAACAAATGGGCTTTATGTTGTCTCCCATAGATTTGGAGGCTGACTTGTGGGCCTACTAAGTTCATGCGTACACAAGGTTTCTCAAAAAAGGAACTTAGTCAACAATCGACTCTACCAGTGTCAGACCGTTAGATGTCAATCTAACGGCAATCGTGCTTCTTTAGTCTCTGATCCTCCTGCCCCAGCCGCCCAAACCAGCGCCGTCAGAACCGCCTGCTCCCGCCTCCCGTGGCCGGCAGTGCTACCGGGAAGGCCTCACGGCCCCATCATACTCACATCCCTGGACTGTCTATCCCTCTACTCACCCACACCTCCTGTTATTTTCCAGCGACGACAGTCGAACCAGTCAACCCTCGTACTCTCCATCGCGTGGGAAGCCACTGCCGTGCCTTCCCCGGCTCCGTGTCATTCCCTTCGTAGGCCTCGCCGTCCTCCACTGCCCTGGTGCTCTCGGCGCGGCGTGGTCAACGATGTCCATCCAACAGCCGTAGTGCTTCTTCAACCTCTGGTCTTCTTGCCACAGCCGCCCAAAGCAGCGCCGGTCGTGCCGCATGCTCCTGCCTCCCATGGACGGCTGTGCTACCACGGAGGCCTCACCATCCCCATACTGCTCCCACCGCTGGCCAGGCCATCCCTCCACTCACCCATTCCCCCTGTTATTCTGCGGCGACGGCAGCCTCACACCAAAGCCGAACCAGTGAACCCTCGTAATCCTCTCCGCGTGGGCATCCACTGCCGCGTCTTCCCCGGCTCCGCGTCGTCCCCTTCCCAGGCCTCGCCGTCGTCCACTGCCTTGGTGCTCTCGGCGCAGCATGGTCAACGTGGTTAACGACATTCCATCAGAAGAGTACTGTACAAGGAGAGGCTGATAGCTGGGTCCACGGCCACAGCCCAGTTTTTTTGTGATTTGCCAAGTAAGTCGCTTTGTCAGGCCTGTTGGGCTGCAAATTTTTCAAGACGAGGAGAGCTTTCATGCGGCTGGCCGAGAAAATGGCCCATCAGTTATGAGAAATGGGCTATTGAAAGCACAAGTGCTCCCTGGGTGATTTTGGTAATTAATGTCAACATATCTCTTGTTGGACTAACACTTTTACCTAGTATGTTTCAGATAAGTTCAACAATGCAGTGGCATGGACTAGAGGATGTGGAACCCCTTCAAGATGCTAAGGACAAAGAATTGGCTCAAGCTTCAAGATCAAGACTCTACATTTTCTATTTTAGTGATCCAAGATCACATTGAGTCTATAGGAAAAGCCAATACTATCAAGAGGGGATGAGGTGTTGCTTAATGGCTTGCTTGCTCAAAGTGCTTAGTGATATGCTCCAAAACCCTCAACTACCTTCCCACATCCACATATGACCTAAACCAAAAGTCAAACTCGGCCCCACCGATTCTTTCTATCCGGCTCCACCGAGTTTCAGATGTCATAGCCACTGCCACAAACCCTAGCAAATCGGTTTCACCGATAGGGATCTCGGTCTCACCGAGATGGGATTGTAATCTCTCTGTGTATGTCCATTACCAAAATCGGTCTCACCGAGTTTGAGCAATCGGTAATACCGAGATTACAATGCAAACCCTCTGGTTAGCTTATTAGCAAAATCAGTCCCACCGAGTTTGTGTAATCGTTCTCACCGAGTTTGCCTGACCAACTCTCTGGTCAGCTTATTACCAAAATCGGTCCCACCGAGTTTGTGTAATCGGTCACACCAAGATTACGTTATGCCCTAACCCTAACCATATCGGTCCTACCGAGTTGCATCTCAGTCCCACCAAAAATTCTAGTGGTCACTAGGTTTGCTCAATCGGTCCCACCGAGTTTGGCAAATTGTGTGTAACGGTTAGATTTTGTGTGGAGGCTATATATACCCCTCCACCCACTCTTCATTCATGGAGAGAGCCATCAGAACATACCTACACTTCCAATACACATTTTCTGAGAGAGAACCACCTACTCATGTGTTGAGGTCAAGATATTCCATTCCAACCATATGAATCTTGATCTCTAGCCTTCCCCAAGTTGCTTTCCACTCAAATCTTCTTTCCACCAAATCCAAATTCTGTGAGAGAGTTGAGTGTTGGGGAGACTATCATTTGAAGCACAAGAGCAAGGAGTTCATCATCAACACACCATTTGTTAGTTCTTGGAGAGTGGTGTCTCCTAGATTGGCTAGGTGTCACTTGGGAGCCTCCAACAAGATTGTGGAGTTGAACCAAGGAGTTTGTAAGGGCAAGGAGATCGCCTACTTCGTGAAGATCTACCGCTAGTGAGGCAAGTCCTTCGTGGGCGACGACCATGATGGAATAGACAAGGTTTCTTCTTCGTGGACCATTCGTGGGTGGAGCCCTCCGTGGACTCGTGCAACCGTTAGCCTCCGTGGGTTGAAGTCTCCATCAACGTGGATGTACGATAGCACAACCTATCGGATCCACGACAAAAACATCCATGTCTCCAATTGCGTTTGAATAATCCAAACCCTTCTCTTTACATTCTTGCAAGTTGCATGCTTTACTTTCCGCTACTCATATACTCATTGCATGCTTGCTTGATATGTATTGTGTTTGTTAAACTTGTGCTTAAACTCCACTTAAACTTAAGAATATTAAGAACTACAACTTTTCGCACTTAGTGTCTAATCACCCCCCCTCTAGACACCTCTTCTCGATCCTTTCAATTGGTATCAGAGCTTTGGTCTCCATTGCCTTGGTTTAAACACCTTTGGAGGAAGATGGATGTGTCTACTTTGGGGAGTCTTAGACATAGAGTGCCTATTCTTGATGAAGAGTATTTTTATGAGTGGAAAAATGAAATGCTTGAGATTTTCAATGAATATCACTTGAACAAGTACATTACTATCCCTTGTGTACCTCATATTGATCCCTTGCATCTCACACCCGAAGAAGATCTTGACATGATTCGCAATCTTAGAACAATCAATCTTATCATAAGAGGATTGCCCAAAAATTTGATTGCTAGTTTGCCTACTCTTGATTGTGCCTATACTATATGGAAATTTCTTGAGGAACGATTTCCAGATTATTCCTTGAAAAATTTAGATGAAATTCTCCATAAGTCTATTGCTTTGAGTAAGATGAACTCTAGTGATCCTAGTTTTGGTGATTGTCTATTTGAGCTTACCAATCCCATGCGTGCTAAAGGAAATATTGGAATCATTAGCGATATCATATCCGAAGCTATTAGAATTCATAAAGGTAACCATTGTGATGATCATCTTATATTTACTAATTGGAAGCACTAATCAACCCTCCACGTTAATCCTAGAAAACACAATAAATAGTCCGTTAGATCTGGAAATTATAAATCTTCAGCCATTGGATGAAGTGCCTCAAAGAGTCCTAACAATCTATCCCACCTTCAAGAAAAAAATCCCTCTACCGATCTCTAAAAAAACTATACAAAAAAATCTCTCAAAATCAAACCGGTTGGCCCTCAACCCGGTCTCCTCCCTCGGGCCTCTTTGGATTGTACCATAATTGTTTTGAGCCGTACAGTTAAAATCAAGACTGGACCTGAAAAAAAAGGACTCTGCACCCCAAAAAAAGAGAGTCTACGATCCCTATTCTGTTATCCCTCACGCATAGCTCTCCTCGCTGCTAACCTCCCAACCCACGATCCCTAGCAAACTGGTGGAAGTGAGTTCGATCGGCGGCAAATGGCGCCTCCCCGATCCTCCTCTGATTTGGCGCCTCCCGGATCCTCCTCTAATTTCTTCCTACTATATCGTTGGCTTCTCCCACATGTGCTGAATTTCATCCGAGAAGAAGAACACATGGTCTATTGATTGCCTCATCAGCCGCCTTGATCCGTTCTGGAACACTAGATGGCTTATAATGATGAGGGATCGCCATCCAGGGTCTATTGATTTTTATTATTTATCCATGGGCGCTCTCTCTTCTTACTTCTATTCTCCAACGACGTCATGCACCATGATCAGCATCATCCATCTGTAACTGCTGGCCGCCATTGTAGGAGCAACAGAGATTATATTGAGGCTGGGGACACGGGTACATAATTGGAAATACCATTGTCGACAGGGAGAAAAACGGATCTATCAGATCATCAGTGACTAATCCATGTCCAAAAGCCCGGGCGGCCGGTCAGTTAGGCCACAGGTTGTAGGCAGCAATACTACTGGCGGCCCAGCACTCTCCATCGGCATGGCCATGGACGCAACCTGGGGATGTTGTTCTGCCACACAACACGGGTTGCTTCTGTATGTCCAGTTCAATAAGCTAGATAAATCAGAATTTCTATACGAAGATGTTGAGGTATGCAATCGTCTCATATGCTTAATGATACTTAGTTAGATGGTCATAACTCATAACCGGTTTGTGCTATGATGATAGTGCACCTGAGATCATATTTGATGTGCATGTCGACTTGGTGAGGCTGCTCTCTATGACCAATTTTTATGTATTGGTGGTTTGTTAGAGTACTACTTTCATAAAATTAGTAGCAGTATCCATCGGATGTTTTCTTTCTCCCCATGATACTTGATGTTGTTGATTTCTTGACTAAAAGATCAATTTAAAGGCGTGAACTGATTTAAATTGATCACATGTTGTGTATGCTACAACACTGAATCATCTTTCAATTCAATATTTTGCAGCTGAGATTAAATACTTATGTACCGGGACACTTGCTACCTTTGGTCATAACTCATATCTCCATCCAAAGGGGTAAGAAAACATCATAAGAATCTATATCTACATATATTAACTGACTTTTAGATATTCATCTGTGGTCATGCCCCTATTCAACACTTCAAAAGGCTACAGTAAATATAGATTTGGTAGCGTATATATACCATCTGGAAGCTCTTTGACTAGATACCATGACTTGAAAAATCTTCCTTAACACCGCCCATTAATATTTTTTATTGTATTGCAGTATGTGCAATAAAAGGCATGTTGGAAATTGAAGACGTACATGCTAGAAGTGCTTGACTGCCTTTGTGGTTCTTATACCATTTGAAACTGCGACTCGAAGGCTGCTATCAGGCCCAGATCTTAATATTCTTATACATGGAATACGACATATATGCATACCTATATCAAAAAATTGCAGGTAATCTTTTTTGTGACTCTCCAAGTCTGAATTTTTTCTCCATATTTTCATTATCGATGCACATTTGTGTTTGTGGGCGCGCACATGTTAAAATCCATGTCATATAATGTTTTCAAATTTTTGCTTTCCTTTCTTATCTATTGTCATTGTCATTGTTCCACTCAATTCATAGATGGTCGACTAAGGTTTAGGGTCCTCCACATTCATGTTATAAACAAACTTGCCAATTTGCCAACTTCATGCGATTCATCCCATATACCCAAGAAAGAAATCTGGCAAGAGTACTTTGTTTTCAATTTCACGGGCAGAATGTGTCTAAATTCATGAAATAGTACACATATGTAGTTATTATATTTACAGTTTGATGACCGAAGTATATGTAACTTGGTCAAGGAATTTTTAACCTATTTTCACAAGGATTGGTTATGTGTCAAGTTCTCCACTATGACCATTCTGGCATGGACGCAACCAATCTGTTTGTCTCGGTAATAGTGTTCTTGACAAATTGAATTATATTTTCCATGAAGAAATTATATGTTGTGTCTTCAACCATAATATGTCTTAGGTGGATTTATAATTTTTTTCCCTGTTTCAAATTCATAAGAAATTTAACATCCCATAAATGCTATCAATACTTCTATTTTCACGTGTTTTCCAAAATAACTAGCCCGTGCAGTGGCACGGGTGGATGTCTAGTTTATCTAATGAATTACCCTCTCTAGGAATTGATCAATCACAAGATGATGTTGAACATGGATACTATGATGAAGATGATGATAGTGACTATGATCTTGATGATGCAATGAGGCATTTTGATCTTATGGAAAATCTTCGCGGCTACATGGCTGGAGGAAAGGAATGGGTCCTTGATAGTGGATGTACTGATCATATGACCGGAGATGAAGATATGTTCCATGAGCTTGCTGAAAAAGACGGCCCTCTAAAATATGTCACTTTTGGTGATAATTCAAAGGGTAAGGTGGTTGGCCTTGGTAAGGTGGCCATCTCACATTATAGCTCCATACAAAATGTCATGCTCGTTCAATCCCTTGGATACAATTTACTTTCAGTTTCCAGACTTGCTGATTTCGGTTTCAATGTCCTATTCACTGAAGTAGATTGCCAAGTGTTTCGTAGAGACAATCATAAAATGGTCTTTACTGGTATACGTAGAGGAGATCTTTACATTGTTGATTTCACTAAAAAGGCTCAACCTAAAACTTGCTTAATTGCTAAATCTTCTAAAGGCTGGTTGTGGCATAGAAGACTAGGTCATGTTGGTATGCGAAATCTTGATAAGCTTATTAAAGGTGATCATATCCTTGGAATAAAAGATGTCATATTTGACAACGATAGACTTTGTAGTGATTTTCAAGCAAGGAAACAAGTTGGAGGAAGTCACCGCGCGAAGAACATCATGACCACAAGAAGACCACTCGAGCTACTTCACATGGATCTCTTTGGTTCAAATGCCTACAAGAGTCTCGGTGGTAACTCATTTGGTCTAGTCATAGTTGATGATTTTTCAAGATTTACGTGGGTGTTCTTTCTTGATGACAAATCGCAGGTCCAAAAGATCTTCAAAAACTTCGCTAGGAAGGCCCAAAATCAGTTTGACGTGAAGATCAAGAAGGTTCGGAGCGACAACGGAACAGAATTCAAGAACGCAAATGTGGACACCTTTCTTAACGAAGAAGGGATTTCACACGAGTTCTCGGCTACGTACACACCTCAACAAAATGGAGTTGTTGAGAGGAAGAACCGGACTCTTATCGAGATGGCAAGAACGATGCTTGATGAGTACAAGACGCCAAAACACTTTTGGGCGGAAGCGGTTGAGACAGCTTGTCATGCAACAAATCGCTTGTATCTTCACAAGCAACTCGGCAAGACGGCATACGAGCTCCTCACCGGTGACAAACCCCAAGTTGGATTCTTTTGAGTATTCGGCCCAAAGTGCTACATTCTTGATAAGCATCGTCGTTCTAAATTTGCTCCTAAATCTCATGAAAGTTTCCTACTTGGTTATGGCTCAAACTCTCACACTTACCGTGTCTACAACAATTTCACCCGAAAGGTTGAAGAGACGGTAGATGTGAAGTTTGATGAATCTAACGGCTCGCAAGTAGAGCGATTGCCAATTGATGTAGGAGACAAAGACCCTTCGGAAGCAATTCAAGACTTGTCCATTGGCAAGATTCGTCCAACGGAAGTGAAGGAGAGTACCTCGTCCGTCCAAGTGGAGGCTTCTACCTCACGACAAGGTGAACCAAGAGTTGATACGGAAGCATCCACAAGTGGGACACGCCAAAATGAAGAAAATGAGGAAGTACACCAAGATGAACATCAACAACCTCCTTCTCCACCACGACAAGAGAACGACAACGTCAACAATGAAGAAGGCCAAGAAGAAGCATAAGATGAAGAGGATGTTCCACCCCGATCCAAGCAAAAGCTTTCACGAGTTCGAACAAGAATTGCCAAAGATCATCCCGTCGAGCAAATCTACAATGGTATCCAAACCGGGAGAATCACTCGCTCTAAAACTCGTTTAGCTAACTTTTGTGAACATTACTCATTCATCTCTAGAATTGAACCAATGTGAAGGTTGAAGAAGCATTGAAGGATTCGGATTGGATAAATGCTATGCATGAAGAGCTACACAACTTTGAGAGAAATCAAGTGTGGACATTGGTCGAGAAGCCCGACAACAACTACAACATCATTGGTACCAAATGGGTGTTTCGCAACAAGCAAGATGAAGATGGACAAGTGGTTCGCAACAAAGTACGTCTCGTCGCCCAAGGCTACACACAAGTTGAAGGTATGGACTATGGTGAGACATATGCTCCCATTGCTAGACTTGAGTCCATTCGCATCTTACTTGCTTATGCTAATCACCATGATATCACCTCGTACCAAATGGACATTAAAAGTGCTTTTCTATATGGCAAAATTGAGGAGGAAGTTTATGTTAAGCAACCTCCCGGCTTCGTCAATCCTAAGAAACCTAATCATGTTTACAAACTTCACAAAGCCCTTTATGGTCTTAAACAAGCTCCTAGAGCATGGTATAAATGCTTGATTAAGTTCCTTATTGGAAAAGGCTTTGAAATTGGTAAAACTAATTCTACTCTTTTTACTAAAAGGGTTAATGGAGAACTATTTGTGTGCCAAATTTATGTTGATGATATCATATTTGGTTCAACTAA
This sequence comes from Triticum urartu, assembly GCF_003073215.2. NCBI lineage: Eukaryota > Viridiplantae > Streptophyta > Magnoliopsida > Poales > Poaceae > Triticum > Triticum urartu. Next base: position 54,392,095 of record NC_053028.1, on the reverse strand, counting down.
CCCCCATTTTAGTGAGAAGTTTGGAAAGCTAATGTCGGAGAAGTTTGAGATGTCTATGATGAGTGAACTCAAATTCTTTCTCGGTTTGCAAATCAAGCAAACTAAGGAAGGTACCTTTGTCTCTCAAACGAAGTACACCAAGGACTTATTCAAGAAGTTCAATATGCAAGAATGCAAAGGTATGACTACACCCATGCCTACTAGTGGGCATCTTGATTTGACCAAAGATGGTGAACCGGTTGATCAAAAAGTTTATCGCTCTATGACTGGTTCATTGTTATATCTATGTGCCTCTCGTCCCGATATTATGCTAAGTGTGTGCATGTGTGCATGATATCAAGCTGCTCCTAAAGAATGTCAGCTTAAGGCTATGAAAAGGATAGTGAGATACCTAATCCATACACCAAATTTTGGCATTTGGTATCCTAAGAGGTCCTCTTTTGATCTTGTTGGCTACTCCGATTCGGACTATGCCGGAGACAAGGTTGATAGAAAGTCCACTTCGGGTACCTGTCAATTCCTTGGTTGATCTCTTGTGTCTTGGTCTTCCAAGAAACAAAACTCGGTATCCTTATCCACCGCCGAAGCGGAATACATTGCCGCTGGTTCATGTTGTGCTCAATTACTTTGGATGACCCAAACTCTTAAAGATTATGGGATATATGTGAAACATGTTCCATTGCTATGTGACAATGAAAGTGCTATTAAGATTGCTCACAATCTCATGCAACATTCTCGAACTAAGCATATTGAAGTTCGTCATCATTTCATTCAAGATCATGTTGCCAAAGGGGACATTAACCTTAAGCATGTTCGCACCGATAAGCAATTGGCGGATATATTCAAACCACTTGATGTGAAAGTGTTTTGCAGGTTGAGAGGTGAATTGAACATCATTGATGCTTCAAACTTGGAGTAGGAACTTCATTTGATACATGCGGGGCATGAGCCTATGACTCATCCTCAATATTTCTCTTATGATGCTATTCATATGTCTTGGATATATTTGTACCTTGCATGTTATCTAACCCATGTAGGTACTTGGTTGAATATAATTCTATGAGATTGCAACATACTCACATCTTGAGCAATTTCTACATCACCAAGTCTCTACATAATGGTGGTTGAAGACAAGGAAGCACGAAACCATTCAAACATATCCTTTGGCAAATTCTATGTTGAGTCTCATGATTGTCATTTTGGATACACAAGTGCTCTTCCTTGCAAAGCTAACCCATGTAGGTAGATGAACTCAAACTCCAAGTGGTGCTCCCGACTCTTGATGAACTACATCAACCTTGAGCAACCCACACAAGTTCAACTACATGTGCAAGATCAACACCACCACCCAAGGTATGTTATTCCATCTTAGAGAAGCTTTACTCCAAGTCATGAGCCAAAGCAACTCGACAAGATGTGAATACATCAAGATGCTTAAACGAAAAATGGTAACCCCATTTTGAGCTTAAACAATGAGTATGACCTATGATCAAGTGATCTCACTTGACTCCTAAGTCAATATACTCTAACATAGGTGACTTTGTCGCCGACCATCTCTAGATAAAGTTCTCTTGTGTTCTTTTCTGTGTTATTGCATTTGTCTCTTGCATATTTGTTTACTCTTTCAAAAAATCCATCTAGATCTTTTCTTGTCTTTTCTTTTTGTTCTGCATTTTCTGCATCCAATTCATTGCAAATCTTTCAGTAAATTCCTTGCATATCCTTGTGAGATCTTACTTGTCTAGTGAGCTGAGGTGACAAGTGGTTTCACTCTGATGAACTCGGTCACATCGGTTTGTTCTCTTCGGCCCAACCGAAATCTTTCGGTGCAACCGAAGCACACAACTCGGAGTCACCGATTCCACCACAGGAAAACCAACTTGCCACTTATCCCTGATTTTTGTTTGCTCTAGCTCCACTCAATGATTCTTGTCCTCTACCAGCATCATATTAGACATGCTGCTTTGCTCTGTGACTCGAGGACCAACCCATTTGTATCACATGTCCAGAAGAGCCCTTCTTGGAAATTGATGTCAAAGGGGAAGAGAGAGATCACATCAAAGCTTAATCTTTCTTATAGGGGGAGAAAGAGAGAATACCCAGGGGGAGAGAGTTTCTCAACAAGGAGAAAGTAATATCATCAAAGACACCAGATGCTTGGTGTTCAAGAGGAGAGATGTCACATGTCTTTAAGAGGGGAAAGACATGTTTGTTTGCTTGTTTTAGCTCAAGCTCTGTTGTTTCTTTTCTGTTGCTCTGATTTTCTGTTCCCTATCTTCTCCCAATATCCCATGCAGATTCAGGGGGAGCAAGACATCTAAGGGAAGGAAATTTCTGATTTTATTGCATATCTTTACCTTTGGGGACATGTCTATATCCAATGTGGTACTTAGTACTCACTCTAAATGTCATCCCAGTCTTGGTTCTCTTGTGGTTTCTCTTGTTTGCTCTGGTCAGTAGGTGTATCTGTGTTATTTAACCTTGTTTGCGCAGGTTCATCCCATCCTAAGCCAACTCAAGACCACAAGGTAAGTATATGCATCTCAGTCATGTGAATGAGAAGTTCTTGCTGATGTACATACTGTTTGCAAGAAGGACTCATGAGCATGAAGGTACATTTCTCATATTCACATCATTTGCTCTGATGCATATAGCCAAGATACATGTAACACATTGCTTACTCTGTCATGTTTACGCATTCACATGCTCATATATTCAATATTCACATGATTGCATACATGTAGGGGGAACCTATGCATGTTACATGTCTTTCCAAAGCTTTACTTGCTATTCTCTATATCTTTATCTAAAGCTTTGATGTGTGTTGTCATCAATTACCAAAAAGGGGGAGATTGAAAGCACAAGTGCTCCCTGGGTGGTTTTGGTAATTAATGTCAACATATCTCTTGTTGGACTAACACTTTTATCTAGTATGTTTCAGATAAGTTCAACAATGGAGTGGCATGGACTAGAGGATGTGGAACCCCTTCAAGATGCTAAGGACAAAGAATTGGCTCAAGCTTCAAGATTAAGACTCTACATTTTCTATTTTAGTGATCCAAGATCACATTGAGTCTATAGGAAAAGCCAATACTATCAAGAGGGGATGAGGTGTTGCTTAATGGCTTGCTTGCTCAAAGTGCTTAGAGATATCCTCCAAAACCCTCAACTACCTTCCCACATCCACATATGACCTAAACCAAAAGTCAAACTCGGCCCCATCGATTCTTTCTATCCGGCGCCACCGAGTTTCAGATGTCATAGCCACTGCCACAAACCCTAGCAAATCGGTTTCACCGATAGGGATCTCGGTCTCACCGAGATGGGATTGTAATCTCTCTGTGTATGTCCATTACCAAAATCGGTCTCACCGAGTTTGAGCAATCGGTACTACCGAGATTACAATGCAAACCCTCTGGTTAGCTTATTAGCAAAATCGGTCCCACCGAGTGTGTGTAATCGGTCTCACCGAGTTTGCCTGACCAACTCCCTGGTTATCTTATTACCAAAATCGGTCCCACTGAGTTTGTTTAATCGGTCACAGCGAGATTACGTTATGCCCTAACCCTAACCATATCGGTCCTACCGAGTTGCATCTCAGTCCCACTGAAAATTCTAACGGTCACTAGGTTTGCTCAATCAGTCTGACCGAGTTTAACCATTCGGTCCCACCAAGTTTGGAAAATTGTGTGTAACGGTTAGATTTTGTGTGGAGGCTATATATACCCCTCCACCCACTCTTCATTCATGGAGAGAGCCATCAGAACATACCTACACTTCCAATACACATTTTCTGAGAGAGAACTACCTACTCATGTGTTGAGGTCAAGATATTCCATTCCAACCATATGAATCTTGATCTCTAGCCTTCCCCAAGTTGCTTTCCACTCAAATATTCTTTCAACCAAATACAAATCCTGTGAGAGAGAGTTGAGTGTTGGGGAGACTATCATTTGAAGCACAAGAGCAGGGAGTTCATCATCAACACACCATTTGTTACTTCTTGGAGAGTGGTGTCTCCTAGATTGGCTAGGTGTCGCTTGGGAGCCTCCAACAAGATTGTGGAGTTGAACCAAGGAGTTTGTAAGGGCAAGGAGATCACCTACTTCGTGAAGATCTACCGCTAGTGAGGCAAGTCCTTCATGGGCGACGACCATGATGGAATAGATAAGGTTGCTTCTTCGTGGACCCTTCGTGGGTGGATCCCTCCGTGGACTCGCGCAACCGTTAGCCTTCGTGGGTTGAAGTCTCCATCAACGTGGATGTACGATAGCACCACCTATCGGAACCACAATAAAAACATCTGTGTCTCCAATTGCGTTTGAATACTCCAAACCCTTCTCTTTACATTCTTGCAAGTTGCATGCTTTACTTTCCGCTGCTCATATACTCATTGCATGCTTGCTTGATATGTATTGTGTTTGTTAAACTTGTGCTTAAACTCCAGTTAAACTTAAGAATATTAAAAACTGCAACTTTTGGCACTTAGTGTCTAATCACCCCCCCCTCTAGACACCTCTTCTCGATCCTTTTAGCTGTACATTTTTAAAACACATCAAACCGACAATTAGTAGCAAATATATTTTTTTCATTTCAAGATTTGAAACTACATTAATTTTTATGCGTGGAGAATTTGTTGGATTTTATATTGATATACACTTATTTTTAAAATCAGTTTGAATGTGAGTCGAAATTTCGGGATTAAAAACAGTTCGGACCGCACCGAAATATGCAAAATTTCGTATAATTTTTTAACCGTGGCCACAATATGGGCTGTAATGCTAACAAAAAGAATATGGGCTCCAAAAAAACCTTAATAATTAGCAAATGGGCTGTAAATTATTAGAAATAATGGCAGATGGGTTGTATGCTGTTTTCCACAGATTTGAGGCTTTCCTAAAAAAAAGGTTGACGCACAAGCAGTGACTGTTGGATGGCCATCCAACGGCTGTCGTACTTCTTCAATCTCTGCTCTTCCTGCTCCAGCCACTCAAACAGGCGCCGGTGGGACTGCCTGCTCCCTCCTCCCCGCGGTCGGCTCTGCTGCCGCGCAGGCCTCACCGCCCCACCGTACTCCCATCGCTGGCCTAGCCATCCCTCTACTCACCCACACCTGTTGTTATTCTCCGGCGACGGCAGACGAACCAGTAAACCCTCGTACAGTCGTACTCCCCTCTGCGTAGGAAACAACTGCCGAGTCTTCCATTCCTCCATGTCGTTCCCTTCCTAGGCCTCGCCGTTGTCCACCGCCCTGGTGCCCTCGGCGCGGCCTGGTCAACGTGGTCAACGACCGACATGCATCTGAAGTGGACTTTACGTGGAGAGGCCGACAGTTGGGTCCACGGCCGCACGCAAGGAAATGCCTCCTTATTACGCGCAAAATAATGATTCCTCCACCTGACATCAGGGACCCACCAAAAGGGCCTCTGTATTTCGCCAAAAAAACGTTACCGCCGTTGACAGCTCGGACCCACCAGCTATATCTTCGCACGCAAGGAAGTGCCTCCTTATTACGCACAAAAAAATGAATACCCCCCTGTTAGCTGGGACCCAGTATAGTGGCAGGCTGACTTGTGGGCCTACTAAGTTGACGGGGACGGAGGGCTTTGTCAACTTAGTCAATATGCACGATTCTAGCTCCAGTGACCATACGATGTCCATCCAACGGCTGTAGTGCTTCTTCCCCGGCTCCGGTCGCCCAAACCAGCGCCGGTCGTGCCTCGTGCTCCTGCCTCCCGTGGCCGGTTGTGATTCGGCGGAGGCCTCACCGCCCCCTACTACTCCCACCGCTGGCCAGGCCATCCCTCTACTGACCCACACCCCCTATTATTCTGCGGCGACGGCAGCCTCACACCGCAGCCGAACCAGTGAACCCTCGTACTCCTCTCCGCGCGGGCTTCCACTACTGCGTCTTCCCCGGCTCCGCGTCGTCCCCTTCCTAGGCCTTGCCGTCATCCAGACCACCGCCCTGGTGCTCTCGGCACAGCGTGGTCAACGTGGTCAATGACCGATTTCCATGGAAGACTACTGTACGTGGAGAGGCTGACAACTGGGTCTAGGCGGCCGCAAGGAAGTGCCTCCTTATTACGCGCAAAATAATTATTCCTCCACCTTACATCAGGGACCCACCGGACGGGCCACCTTATTTCGCGAAAAAACGTTTTCCCCCTGACTGCTCGGACCCACCGGACGGGCCAGTGTATTTCGCGAAACAAACGTTCCCCCCGCTGTCAGCTCGGACCCACCGGAAATGCCTCCTTATTACGCACAAAAAAAATGAATACTCCCCCTGCTAGCTGGGCCCACCATGGTGGGAGGCTGACTTGTGGGCCTACTCAGTTGACTGGGATGGGGGCCTTTGTCAATTTTAGTCAATATGAACGATTCTAGCTCCAGTGATCGTACGATGTCCATCCAACGGCCGTAGTGCTTCTTCAACCTCTAGTCTTCTTGCTCCAGCCGCCCAAAGCAGCGATGGTCTTGTTGCATGCTCCTGCCTCCCGTGGCCGGATGTGCTGCCGCGGAGGCCTCACCGCCCCTACTATTCCCACCGCTGGCCAGGCCCTGCGGCGACAGCAACCTCACACCGCAGCCGAACCAGTGAACCCTCGTACTGCTCTCCGCGCGGGCTTCCACTGCCGCGTCTTCCCCGGCTCCCCGTCGTCCCCTTCCTAGGCCTTGCCGTCGTCCACCGCCCTGGTGCTCTCAGCGCGGCGTGGTCAATGTGGTCAAGGAACGGCTTCCATCGGACGTGGACTGTATGTGGAGAGGCTGACAGCTGGGTCCACGGCCACAGCAAGGAAGTGCCTCCTTATTACGTGCAAAATAATTATTCCTCCACCTGACAGCGGGGACCCACCGGATGGGCCACCGTATTTCGTGAAAAAAACGTTTGCCCCTGATTGCTGGGACCCATGAGCTACATCTTCACACGCAAGGAAGTGCCTGACAGTCGGGACCCACCTGGTCAAAGCGTACATAGCATTGTCATTCTGGTCGCGAACGTGTACGTACATACTGGTCGATGTAGAGGCGCGCATGTGTCGTAGTAGAGGCGCGCACGTGTCGTAGTAGAGGCGCGCACGTGTTGTAGTAGAGGCGCGCACGTGTCGTAGTAGAGGCGCGCACGTAGCATGTACACGTACGTACAGCGGCCAGGGTGCAAGAAAAAAATACGGCCACGTATGTGTACATACGGGCGGGGTCTCGAACGCCTACTCGCGCAACGGTTCGGCGAGGGCTCGTTGACATGGCTGGGTCGGAACGGAGAAACAGCGTCGTCGTCGTGTTCATGGGGAGGCAACGGAATGCGTCACGTTCATTGGGAGGCAACGCGGCTGGGTCGGAACGGAATGCGTGGTCGTGTTCATCGGGAGGGCTTGGACGGAAGAGGCGATGGAAACAAGGCCTGGCGTACCGCACAACGGAGGAAATGGACCTCCTACAGTCGAAACAACGGTCCTGTTGATCGAGAGGAGTGTGGTGTACCGTAGAACGGAGGAAACAGACCTCCTACGGTCGAAACGGGGGTCTTGTTGATCGGGAGGGGTGTGGCGTACCGCAAAACAGAGAAAATGGACCTCCTATGGTCGAAACGGGGGTCCTGTTGATCGGGAGGGGTGTGGCGTACCGCAAAACGGAGTAAACGGACTTGTGTTGGAGCGCTACGGTCGAAACAGGGGCCTGTTCATTGGGAGGGGTGTGGCGTACCGCAAAACGGGACTCCACGGGATATTGTTCATCTCCACCGTCGACCCCCTCCAGCCTCCACGAGCTACTGTTCATCCACCGTCGACCTCCTCCAGCCTCCACGGGCTCCTGTTCATCTAGCCTCCACCGCGCGCTACTCCACCGGCTACTGTTCAACCACCCCTCCACCGTCTACTGTTCATCCAGCCCTCCAAACCACGGGGTCCTATTCAACCACCCCTCCACGGGCACCCCTCCACCGTCTACTGTTTATCCTTCCCTGCACGGGGTGGCCATGTTCATCTAGCCCTCCACGGGGTCCTGTTCATCCAGCCCCAACCGGCTCAATCGATCAGGGTCCTGTTCATCCAGAGGCAACACCACGGGGTCCTGTTCATCCACCCCCACCGAGAATTGTTCATCCAAACCCCCACCCCCCGCAACACTCACTGTTCATCTAGAGGCATCATCGATCGGCTTCAGTTAGCAGCAGTAGCGAAGGAATCGCTCGATCGGGTTCAGTTAACAGCCATCGATCGGTCGATCGGGTTCAGTAACGCGTAGCCTGCACTGCAATCGCTCGGGTTCAGTTAGAGCCCAACGCCTCGCTCGGGTTCAGTTAGAGCCAACGCCTTGCACACACGCGCGTACGTGTACAAGAGAAACGCGCATTGCCCGGCCCCCGACCTCCCACCGTAACCGGGAACTCCCCGAAATTTTCCTCCCCCTCGCTTCTACCACGTTTTTTTCCGTCATGGATGGCCCAAAGAATGTCATGCAGCTGCGTCTCCGGCCCGCCCAGGTCGAAAAGCCCATTTTCTGTCATGATTTTTTGTCATAGAAGTAGGAGTCCACCACATCTATCATGATACCGGGTTTTGTCACAATTATCGTCATAGAAGTTTCATATGTATGACAGAAAAAAAATTCGTTCAGCCCAAAATGTCACGGATGTGTCTTTTTTTTGTAGTGTATTCCCGCTTAGTACAGGTGAAGGCTAGCAAAAGACTGGGAAGGGACTAACTAGAGAGCGACAACAGCCATGTACATGCATTAAAATTAATAAACATAGGATGCAAGCATGAGTAGGATATAATCCACCATGAACATAAATATCATGAAGGCTATGTTGATTTGTTTCAACTACATGCGTGAACATGTACCAAGTCAAGTCACTTAAATCGTTCAAAGGAGGATACCACCCCACTATACCACATCATAACCATTTCGATAACATGTTGGCACGCAAGGTAAACCATTATAACTCATAGCTAATCAAGCATGGCACAAGCAAATATGATCTCTAATTGTCATTGCAAACATGTTTATTCATAATGAGCTGAATCAGGAATGATGAACTCATCATATTTACAAAAACAAAAGAGGTCGAGTTCATGCCAGCTTTTCTTATCTCAGTCAGTCCATCATATATATCATCATAATTGCCTTTCACTTGCACGACCGAACAATGTGAATAATAATAAGAGTGCACGTGCATTGGGCTAAGCTGGAATCTGCGAGCATTCAATAAACAGGAGAAGACAAAGTAATATGGGCTCTTAGTTAATTTAACAATAATGCATATAAGAGCCACTACAACAATTTAATCATGGTCTTCTCCTACTGACCCCCAAAGAAAAGGAAAGAAAGTAAAAACTATTTACACGGGAAAGCTCCCAACAAGCAAAAGAAGAACGGGAAATATTTTTGGGTTTTATTTTTTAGTTATTATTACTGCAGTAGGAAAGTAAACTACTACTATTTTTTTTTGTTTTTCTTAAGGTTTAACAAACACACAAGAAGAAAGCAGGAAAAAGAAAATAAACTAGCATGGATAATACAGTGAAAGAGTATGAGCACCGACATCTAGCAATGAGTGTGTGTGAACATAAATGTAATGTCGGTGAGAAACACGTACTCCCCCAAGCTTAGGATTTTGGCCTAAGTTGGACTATTGCCAGGGATAGCTTGGCGGATACCCGTAAGTGTAGCTGGGGTCGTACTGCAACGAAGAATAACTGGGATCATACTGTGATGATGAAGAGGACTCTAACTGCCACTGGCTGACAGTCATCTCTGGATCCCAAGAATAAACAGATTGTCGTGGAGGCTCATCTTGTGGTTCCGGTTCCGAGGCTGGTGCAGGATTCCGGTAAGCTTGAACGGCAGCCCACGTAACGAGATAGGGTCCTACAAACTCAAACAAAGAAGGAGCAGGCAACGTAATAGTTTCAGGATGACGTTTATCAAAGAATAATTTATACTTGAGCTCTCCATCCCTGCCCTTAACAAGAAAATCATGTGCTATCATACTCTTATAATCTAAATAAGCATTAGGCAGCATTTTTTCTTCTTTCTCATAATGCCTAATAGCTATGTTAAAGTGTGTAGCGAGGCGTGAATCATAAATGCCTCCAAAGATGGGACCCTTAGTACGGTTAAGACTTAAACGTCTAGCAACAATTCCGCCCATACTAACAGTGTTGTCGTGGTATAAACCATGGAACAGAATAATAATATCAGGAACACTAAGGTTCCCACAGTTCCCGCGACCAATCAAGCATCGACTAGCAAATAAGGCAAAATAGCGTAATACAGGAAAATGTATGCTAGTGATTCTTGCATCAGAAACCTTCCTGGTTTTTTGTCCCATAGAAATAGTTTTAATGAACGCCTCCACCTCATGACAGTGGGGTTCATCTAACGTACCCTCATGGGGTATGTTGCAGACTGCACAAAATTCATACAATGGCATTTTCTTCACAATTTCATATAAATGAAACTCTACTGAAGGAGGTGATTCCTTAGGGAAAAAGTAGAAGTTTTGCACAAAAGTATTTGTGAGTAAGAGATACTGTGGACGTTGGTCGCGGACGAAGTCGGTGAGGCCAGCATTCTCAATCAATGAGTAGAAATCTCCATAAATTCAGGCCTCTCTCAAGAAATTATCAGAAGGCCATTCACACGGCTGTATCTCCGCGGTACGAGGCAAATTATATTTGGGCCTCTGAGCTTCTTCATTTTGTTTCTCCTTTGAGCTTCGGCTCAATGAGCCTCTCAAAAGTCTCTTCATTATTTTCTGAAATAATCTGAAAAAAAATTAGTAACTTCAAACAAAAGTGAACCAACTTCAATAAAACTGATAGCAACTACTCCTACAAGTGCCTAGAGCCTCTATCAAGCATTAGAACTACTTGGAACCATATAAATTTGACATGCAAGCTCAAGAACATGGTCACCTATGCAGCACAAATTTGCAATGAATAAAGCACTAGAACAAAAACTAATTGGACCAATGGAGGAGTCACATACCAAGGAACAATCTCCCCAAGCAGTTTTGCGAGAGGTACTTTGAGCAAGGAGATCAAAAATCACAGCAAAAGTGGCTGGAACTCGTGCTTGAGTTGGGTTTTCGGGTTTGTGTGAGGAAGAGGAAGAAGATGGGTGCAGGGATAAGTGGAGGAGGGCCCCCGTGGGCCCACAAGGCAGGGGGCGCGCCCAGGGGGGTAGGGCGCGCCCTCCACCCTCGTGACCGGGTGGCAGCTCCCCTCGCGGTAATTTTTGCACTATAAATCCTCAAATATTCCCGAAAAAATCATATTAATTTGGCATGGCATTCTCAAGAATTTTATTTTCGGGATATTTTTATATTGCACGGATAAGTCAGGAAACAGTCAGAAAAATTCTATTTTTACTTTATTTCAACTAAATAACAGAAAGTATAGAAGGGGTACAGAAGTTTGTGCTTCTAGTTTCATCCGCCTCATGCTCATCAAAAGGAATCCACTAACAAGGTTGATCAAGTCCTGTTAACAAACTCATTCCGATAATCATGAAACCGGAGAACTTTCGAATAACACTAAGTTACCTCAACAGGGATATGCACATCCCCAATAATAAGTATATCATATTTCTTCTTGACAATAGGAAGAGGAAATTCAAAACCTCCAAATATAATCGATGGAATTTTTCCAATGGAGTTGATACTATGAACTTGAGGTTGTTTCCTCGGAAAGTGTACCGTATGCTCATTACCATTAACATGAAAAGTGACATTGCCTTTGTTGCAATCAATAACAGCCCCTGCAGTATTAAGAAAAGGTCTTCCAAGAATAGTAGACATACTATCATCCTCAGGAATATCAAGAATAACAAAGTCCGTTAAAATAGTAACGTTTGCAACCACAACAGGCACATCCTCACAAATACCGACAGGTATAGCAGTTGATTTATCAGCCATTTGCAAAGATATTTCAGTAGGTGTCAACTTATTCAAGTCAAGTCTATGATATAAAGAGAGAGGCATAACACTAACACCGGCTCCAAGATCACATAAAGCAGTTTTAATATAATTTCTTTTAATGGAGCAAGGTATAGTAGGTACTCCGGGGTCTCCAAGTTTCTTTGGTATTCCACCCTTAAAAGTATAATTAGCAAGCATGGTGGAAATTTCAGCTTCCTGTATCTTTCTTTTATTAGTAATGATATCTTTCATGTACTTAGCATAAGGATTAGTTTTGAGCACATCAGTCAATCGCATACGCAAAAAGATAGGTCTAATCATTTCAGCAAAGCGCTCAAAATCCTCATCATCCTTTTCTTGGATGGTTTGGGAGGAAAAGGCATGGGTTTCTGAACCCAAGGTTCTCTCTCTTTACCATGTTTCCTAGCAACAAAGTCTCTCTTATCATAATGTTGATTCTTTGATTGTGGGTTATCAAGATCAACAGCAGGTTCAATTCCTACATCATTATCATTACTAGTTTGAGCATCATCATGAATGTCATCATTAATATTTTCACTAAGTTCATGTTCATTACTAGATTGTGTTTCAACATCAGACATAGATATATCATTTGGATTATCAGGTGGTTCAGCAATAGGTTCACTAGAAGTTTGAACAGTTCTATCATTTTTCTTTTTCTTCTTTTTAGAAGAACTAGGTGCAACAGTATTATTTCTCTGGAAATCTTGCTCGATTCTCTTAGGGTGGCCTTCAGGATACAAAGGTTCCTGAGTCATTCTACCAGTTCTAGTAGCCACTCTAACAGCATAATCTTTTTTCTTACTATTAATTTCATCAAGCACTTCCTTTTGAGCTTTAAGTACTTGTTCTACTTGAGTGGTAACCATAGAAGCATGTTTACTAACAAGTTTAAGTTCACCTCTAATATTAGCCATATAATCACCCAAGCGTCTAATCATATAAGCATTTTCTTTTAATTGTCTACCAAAATAAGCATTGAAGTCATCTTGCTTAAACATAAAGTTATCAAACTCATCCAGGCACTGACTAGCAATTTTAGTAGGAGGGACTTCAACTTTATCATATCTATAGAGAGAATTTACCTTTACTACCTGTGTCGGGTTATCGGGATCAGGAGGTTCTTCAATAAATAAAGGATTAAGATCATATGTTTCTTCGACAGGCGGTAGATTAAGACCATGTATTTCTTCAATAGGAGGTAAATTCTTAACATCTTCAGCTTTAATACTTTTTTCTTTCATAGATTTCTTTGCCGCTTGCATATCTTCGGGACTGAGAAATAGAACACCTCTCTTCTTCGGAGTTGGTTTAGGAATAGTCTCAGTAATTGGAGCAGGAGCTGGCTCAAGAGCTGGCTCAGGAGGTGCCCAATTATTTTCATTTGTCAACATATTGTTCAATAGAATTTCAGCTTCATCTGATGTTCTTTCCCTGAAAAGAGAACCAGCACAACTATCCAGGTAATCTCTGCAAGTATCGGTTAGTCCATTATAAAAGATATCAAGTATTTCTGGTTTCTTAAGAGGATGATCAGGCAAAGCATTAAGCAACTTGAGAAGCCTCCCCCAAGCTTGTGGGAGACTCTCTTCTTTAATTTGCACAAAGTTGTATATTTCCTTTAAAGCGGCTTGTTTCTTATGAGCAGGGAAATATTTAGCAGAGAAGTAATAAATCATATCCTGGGGACTACGCACACAACCAGGATCAAGATAATTGAACCATATCTTAGCATCACCCTTTAATGAGAACGGAAATATTTTGAGGATATAAAAGTAGCACGATCTCTCATCATTAGTGAACAAGGTGGCTATATCATTTAATTTAGTAAGATGTGCCACAACAGTTTCAGATTCATAACCATGGAAAGGATCAGATTCAACCAAAGTAATTATATCAGGATCAACAGAGAATTCATAATCCTTATCGGGAACACAAATAGGTGAAGTAGCAAAAGCACGATCAGGTTTCATTTTGTCTCTAAGTGATTCTTTGTTCCATTTAGCTAATAGCCTCTTGAGCTCATATCTATCTTTGCAGGCTAAAATAGCGGCAGAAGATTCCATATCAAAAACATAACCCTCAGGAATAACAGGCATATCTTCATCATCACTTTCATCATTATAATTAGATTCAATAATTTCTTTCTCTAAGAAATTCCATCATCCCTAGCAATTTGTTGATCAAGAAATTCACTAAGGGGCACAGTAGTATCAGGCATAGAAGCAGTTTCATCATAAGTATCATGCATAGCAGAAGTGGCATCATCAATAACATGCGACATATCAGAACGAATAGCAGAAGCAGGTTTAGGTGTCGCTAGCTTACTCATAACAGAAGGTGAATCAAGTGCAGAGCTAGATGGCAGTTCCTTACCTCCCCTCGTAGTTGAGGGATAAATTGTTGTCTTAGTGTCTTTCAAGTTCTTCATAGTGTCCAGCAGATATAAATCCCAAGTGACTCAAAGAATAGAGTTATGCTCCCCGGCAATGGCGCCAGAAAAAGGTCTTGATAACCCACAAGTATAGGGGATCGCAACAGTTTTCGAGGGTAGAGTATTCAACCCAAATTTGTTGATTCGACACAAGGGGATCCAAAGAATATTCTCAAGTATTAGCAGCTGAGTTGTCAATTCAACCACACCTGGAAACTTAGTATCTGTAGCAAAGTGTTTAGTAGCACAGTAATATGATAGTGGTGGTAACGGTAACAAAAGAGTAGTGCAAGCAATAGTAAATATTTTTGGTATTTTGTAGTGATTGTAACAGTAGCAAAGGGAAAGTAAATAAGCGTAAACCAGTATATGGAAAACTCGTTGGCACCGGATCAGTGATGGATAATTATGCCGGATGCGGTTCATCATGTAACAGTCATAACATAGGGTGACACATAACTAGCTCCAATTCATCAATGTAATGTAGGCATGTATTCCGTATATAGTCATACGTGCTTATGGAAAAGAACTTGCATGACATCTTTTGTCCTACCCTCCCGTGGCAGCGGGGTCCTATCGGAAACTAAGGGATATCAAGGCCTCCTTTTAATAGAGAACCGGAACAAAGCATTAGCACATAGTGAATACATGAACTCCTCAAACTATGGTCATCACCGAGAATTATCCCGATTATTGTCACTTCGGGGTTGTCGGATCATAACACATAATAGGTGACTATAGACTTGCAAGATAGGATCAAGAACACACATATATTCATGAAAACATAATAGGTTCAGATCTGAAATCATGGCACTCGGGCCCTAGTGACAAGCATTAAGCATAGCAAAGCCATAGCAACATCAATCTCAGAACATAGTGGATATTAGGGATCAAACCCTAACAAAACTAACTCGATTACATGATAAATCTCATCCAACCCATCACCGCCCAGCAAGCCTATGATGGAATTACTCACGCACGACGGTGAGCATCATGAAATTGGTGATGGAGGATGGTTGATGATGACGACGGCGACAAATCCCCCTCTTCGGAGCCCCGAACGGACTCCAGATCAGCCCTCCCGAGAAGTTTTAGGGCTTGGCGGCGGCTCCGTATCGTAAAACGCGATGATTTCTTCTCTCCTATTTTTCTCTCTCCAAATGCCAATATATAGAGTTGGAGTTGGCGTCGGAGGAGCCTCAGGGGGCCCACGAGGTAGGGGGCGCACCCTAGGGGGGCGCCCCCCACCCTCGTGGACAGGGTGTGGGGCCCCTAGACTTCATCTTTGGCGGGATTTTTTATTATTTTTTATAAGAAATCCCGTGGACTTTCAGGTCATTCCGAGAACTTTTGTTTTCTGCACATAAAACAGCATCATGGCAATTCTGCTGAAAACAGCGTCAGTCCGGGTTAGTTCCATTCAAATCATACAAGTTAGAGTCCAAAACAAGGGCAAAAGTGTTTGGAGAAGTAGATACAACGGAGACGTATCAACTCCCCCAAGCTTAAACCATTGCTTGCCCTCAAGCAATTCAGTTGACAAACTGAAAGAAAGAAAGAAAAACTTTTACAAACTCTGTTTGCTCTTGTTATTGTAAATATGTAAGGCCGGCATTCAAGTTTTCAGCAAAGATTATAAGTAACCACATTTGCAATAATTCTCGGGTCTCACAACTACTCATATCAATAGCATAATCAACTAGCGAGCCATAATAATAAATCTCAGATGACAACACTTTCTCAAAACAATCATAATATGATATAACAAGATGGTATCTCGCTAGCCCTTTCTGAGACCGCAAAACATAAATGCAGAGCACCTTTAAAGATCAAGGACTGACTAGACATTGTAATTCATGGTAAAAGAGATCCAATCATAGTCATACCCAACATAAATTAACAATGATGAATGCAAATGACAACTGTGCTCTCCAGCTAATGCTTTTTAATAAGAGGGTGATGACTCAACATAAAAGTAAATGGATAGGTCCTTCGCAGCGGGAAGCGGGGATTTGTAGAGGTGCCAGAGCTTGGTTTTGAAATGGAGATAAATTATATTTTGAGCGGTATACTTTCATTGTCAACATAACAACTAAGAGATGGCGATATCTTCCATGTCACACACATTATAGGCGGTTCCCAAACAGAATGGTAAAGTTTATACTCCCCCTCCACCAACAAGCACCAATCCATGGCTTGCTTGAAACAACGAGTGCCTCCAACATACATCAGGTCCCAGGGGGAGTTTTGTTTGCAATTAATTTTGATTTAGTTTGCATAAAGCATAGGACTGGGTATCCCGGTGACCAGCCATTTTCTCGTGAGTAAGAAGCGGAGTCCACTCCTCTTGAGAATAACCCGCCTAACATGGAAGATAAGGGCAGCCTTGGTTGATACATGAGCTATTCGAGCATACAAAACAGAATGTTTATTTGAAGGTTTAGAGTTTGGCACATACAAATTTACTTGGAACGGCAGGTAGATACCGCATATAGGACGGTATATGGTGGACTCATCTGGAATAACTTTGGGGTTTAAGAGATTGGATGCACAAGCAGTATTCCCGCTTAGTACAGGTGAAGGCTAGAAAAAGACTGGGAAGCGACTAACTAGAGAGCGACAACAGCCATGTACATGCATTAAAATTAATAAACATTGGATGCAAGCATGAGTAGGATATAATCCACCATGAACATAAATATCATGAAGGTTATGTTGATTTGTTTCAACTACATGCGTGAACATGTGCCAAGTCAAGTGACTTAAATCGTTCAAAGGAGGATACCACCCCACTATACCACATCATAACCATTTCGATAGCATGTTGGCACGCAAGGTAAACCATTATAAATCATAGCTAATCAAGCATGGCACAAGCAACTATGATCTCTAATTGTCATTGCAAACATGTTTATTCATAATGAGCTGAATCAGGAACGATGAACTCATCATATTTACAAAAACAAAAGAGGTCGAGTTCGTACCAGCTTTTCTCATCTCAGTCAGTCCATCATATATATCATCATAATTTCCTTCCACTTGCACGACCGAACGATGTGAATAATAATAAGAGTGCACGTGCATTGGACTAAGCTGGAATCTGCGAGCATTCAATAAACAGGAGAAGACAAAGTAATATGGGCTCTTGGTTAATTTAACAATAATGCATATAAGAGCCACTACAACAATTTAATCATGGTCTTCTCCTACTGACCCCCAAAGAAAACGAAAGAAAATAAAAACTATTTACACGGGAAAGCTCCCAACAAGCAAAAGAAGAACGGGAAATATTTTTGGGTTTTCTTTTTTAGTTATTACTACTACAGCAGGAAAGTAAACTACTACTAATTTTTTTGTTTTTCTTAAGGTTTAACAAACACACAAGAAGAAAGCAGGAAAAAGAAAATAAACTAGCATGGATAATACAGGGAAAGAGTATGAGCAACGACATCTAGCAATGAGTGTGTGTGAACATAAATGTAATGCCGGTGAGAAATACGTACTCCCCCAAGCTTAGGCTTTTGGCCTAAGTTGGTCTATTGCCAAGGATAGCCTGGCGGATACTCGTAAGTGTAGCTGGGGTCGTACTATGTCGGGGGTGCTGATCCCACGGACACCTATGGGACCACGGCGGACCGAGGCCCCTTTCGGTTCGGCAGGGGGGGCGGAGAGTGCACGAAGAGCAGATCGAGGCGAAGCGCACGAGCGATGCGATCGGTTTACCCAGGTTCGGGCCGCACGGATGCGTAAAACCCTACTCCTGCTTGTGATTGTATTGGATTCTTGCTCGAGAGCGCTGATTGCTACAGTACACACCAACAGCTAACCAGACCGAGCGTGAGAATGATTGTCCGACCCCCTCCTACGTTGCGCATGGGCCTCCTTTTATATGTCAAAGGGGTCACCGACAGGTGGTAACGTAGGGAAGGGCAAAAATGGAAAAAGCACTGCGGTTGGCACCGCCGCCTACAACAGTGTTATCATACCTAACCTAAGCGGCAGGGGACAAAGGCATTAAATGCCTATCTGCGTCGCCTAGACGGTGCAGAAAGGGACCGCTAGGGACGCCACTGCTTGCCACGATGGCTATGTTGTCAGCGCCGCTCGCCACCGTGTACCTCTGGCTGCACAGCCTTCTGCCACGTACGCCCGGAAGGGTCCCAGGGCGACACGTTGGTGGATGCGCTGGAGCGCAGGTACAGAGTGAAAGCTCGCCGTGGCAAGGGCCTTGCCGTGTTCGTTGTCTTGTCGCGTCTGGGAGCTTGTCGCTCACCGAGCCTTGGTTGGCCTTCCCGGCAAGCTCCTCTTGCCGGGGTCTTGTCTCCTTCCCGGCAAGTTCTTCTTGCCGGGGCCTTGAACACTTTGTTCTTGAATGGCTCCAAGGGAACCAGGGAGGATCTTGACGGTCACCCGGCAAGCCTTGCCGCGGGACGCTGCAACTGCCCGTGCACAAGTTCGGGATACTAAGGTACCCCTACTTTAGTACGCCGACAGGAGCCCCCGGGCCTGGGCCATACACGGTGCCGAGCGCTGTTGGGCCAGGCCCAAAACAGGGCACGCGCACGCGCGGCCTAGGTTACGCCGTAGCTCACTCCGCATCCACCGCACCCTCCCCGCACGGCACGCGTCGAACGCGGCATCGTGGGAGAGATCGTGGGTGGTTGCTTTATTTGGAAAGGCGGAACGTCCGCCCACTCCCCCCTTTATAAGCAAGGGGAAGCAGGGGTAGTGCGCCCACTCGCCCCCTTTCCGCTCCAATCTTGGAAATCTCCGCCTCGCCTCCGTCCTCCCAAAGCAAACAGAGCGCAGCGCCCTGCCCTCCGCATTGCCACCAGCACCACCAACGCTGTCGACCTCCTCCACCGCTTCCGCCATGGCTCCGAAAGCCGACAAGTGGAAAGCCGTGAAGTCGTCCGAGGCGCAGCGGCTTGCGGCGCTGCGGAAGGAGCGAGCCATCTTCCCCCCCAAGCCCGCCGCGAAGGAGCTGAGGGAGTACTACTACCTGTTCTGGTCGACGGAGACGCGAGCTCACCCGAGCACCAAGGTACTCCCAGCTGCTGCTCACAAGACTGCTCCGCAAGGATACCCCTTTTTCGTTGTCTTCTTCTACTGCGGGCTCTGCCCGCCCTTTTCCAAATTCTTCTGTGATATCATGATTACCTACAACCTCTGCCTCCTTGACTTCACTCCCAACGCCGTCCTCACCATGGCCGTTTTCGCACACCTTTGCGAGAACTTTGTCGGAGTCCACCCTAATGTAGCCCTTTTCCGCCATTTCTTCATTCCCCGGGTAGAGAGAGGAGAGCCCTTGTCTGGCGGGATTGTTGGGGAACGTAGCAGAAATTCAAAATTTTCTTACGTGTCACCAAGATCTATCTATGGAGAGACCAGCAACGAGGGGAAGGAGAGTTGCATCTACATACCCTTGTAGATCGCTAAGCGGAAGCGTTCAAGTGAACAGGGTTGATGGAGTCATACTCGTCGTGATCCAAATCACCGATGACCAAGTGCCGAACGGACAGCACCTCCGCGTTCAACACACGTACAGCCCGGTGACGTCTCCCACGCCTTGATCCAGCAAGGAGAGAGGGAGAGGTTGAGGAAGACTTCATCCAACAGCAGCACAACGGCGTGGTGGTGGTGGAGGAGCGTGGCTATCCTGCAGGGCTTCGCCAAGCACCACAGAAAAGGAGGAAGAAGAGACGCAGGGCTGCACCAAGAGAGATTGAATCGCGTGTTGTGGGCAGCCATATGCCTCAATATATATAGGGGAAGGGGAGGGGCTGCGCCCCCTCTAGGGTTCCCACCCCTAGGGGGGCGGCAGCCCTAGATGGGGAACAAGGGTGGCGGCCAAGAGGGGAGGGGAGAGGGAGGCGCACCAATATGGGCCCTAAGGCCCATATCCCCTTAGGGTTTGCCCCCTTTCCACCTCTTAGGCGCCATGGGCCCTTGTGGGAGGCGCACCAGCCCACTAAGGAGCTGGTCCCTCACCACTCTTAGCCCATGCAAGCCTCCGGGGTTGGTGGCCCCACTTGGTCGACCCCCGGGACCCTCCCGGTGGTCCCGGTACGTTACCGATAAACCCCGAAACTCTTCCGGTGACCAAAACAGGACTTCCCATATATAAATCTTTACCTCCGGACCATGCCGGAACTCGTGACGTCCGGGATCTCATCCGGGACTCCGAACAACATTCGGTAACCACATACAAACTTCCTTTATAACCCTAGCATAATCGAACCTTAAGTGTGTAGACCCTACGGGTTCAGGAGACATGCAGACATGACCGAGATGTTCTCCAGTCAATAACCAACAGCGGGATCTGGATACCCATGTTGGCTCCCACATGTTCCACGATGATCTCATCGGATGAACCACGATGTCAAGGATTTAATCAATCCCATATACAATTCCCTTTGTCTATCGGTACGATACTTGCCTGAGATTCGATCGTCGGTATCCCGATACCTTGTTCAATCTCGTTACCGGCAAGTCTCTTTACTCGTTCCATAACACATCATCCCGTGATCAACTCCTTGGTCACATTGCGCATATGATGATGTCCTACCGAGTGGGCCCAGAGATACCTCTCCGCTTACACGGAGTGACAAATCCCAGTCTCGATTCGTGCCAACCCAATAGACACTTTCGGAGATACCTGTAATGCACCTTTATAGTCACCCAGTTACCTTGTGACATTTGGTATACCCAAAGCATTCCTACGGTATCCGGGAGTTGCACAATCTCATGGTCTAAGGAAATGATACTTGACTTTAGAAAAGCTTTAGCATATGAACTACACGATCTAGTGCTATGCTTAGGATTGGGTCTTGTCCATCACATCATTCTCCTAATGATGTGATCCCATTATCAACGACATCCAATGTCCATGGTCAGGAAACCGTAACCATCTATTGATCAACGAGCTAGTCAACTAGAGGCTTACTAGGGACATGGTGTTGTCTATGTATCCACACATGTATCTGAGTTTCCTATCAATACAATTCTAGCGTGGATAATAAACGATTATCATGAACAAGGAAATATAATAATAATCAATTTATTATTGCCTCTAGGGCATATTTCCAACAGTCTCACACTTGCACTAGAGTCAATAATCTAGTTCACATCGCCATGTGATTAACACTCACAGGTCATATCGCCATGTGACTAACACCCAAGAGTTTACTAGAGTCAGTGGTATAGTTCACATCACTATGTGATTAACACTCAATGAGTTCTAGGTTTGATCATGTTGCTTGTGAGAGAGGTTTTTGTCAACGGGTCTGCAACATTCAGATCCGTATGTACTTCGCAAATCTCTATGTCATCTCCTAGATGCAGCTACCACGTTCTATTTGGAGCTATTCCAAATAACTGTTCTACTTGGAGCTATACTAAATTGTCGCTCCATTATACGTATCCGGTATCTCTACTCAGAGCTATCCGGATAGGTGTTAAGCTTGCATCGACGTAACCCTTTACGACGAACTCTTTTACCACCTCCATAATCGAGAAAATTCCTTAGTCCACTAGTTACTAAGGATAACTTTGACCGCTGTCCTGTGATCCATTCTTGGATCACTCTTGTACCCCTTGACTGACTCATGGCAAGGCACACTTCAGGTGCGGTACATAGCATAGCATACTGTAGAGCCTACGTCTTAAGCATAGGGGACGACCTTCGTCCTTTCTCTCTATTCTGCCGTGGTTAAGCTTTAAGTGTTAACTTCGTACCTTACAACTCAGGCAAGAACTCCTTCTTTGACTGGTCCATCTTGAACACCTTCAAGATCATGTCAAGGTATGTGCTCATTTGAAAGTACCATTAAGCGTTTTGATCTATCCTTATAGATTTTGATGCTCAATGTTCAAGTAGCTTAATCCAGGCTTTCCATTGAAAAACACTTTCCAAATAACCCTATATGCTTTCCAGAAATTCTACGTCATTTCTGATCTATGATATGTCAACAACATATACTCATCAGAAATTCTATAGTTCTCCCACTTACTTCTTTGGAAATACAAGTTTCTCATAAACTTTGTATACACCCAAAATCTTTGATCATCTATCAAAGCATACATTCCAACTCCGAGATGCTTACTCCAGTCCTTAGAAGGATTGCTGGAGCTTTGCATACTTATTAGCACCTTTCAGGATTGACAAAACCTTCTGGTTGTATCACATACAACCTTTCCTCAAGAAAATCGTCGAGGAAACAATGTTTTGACATCCTATCTGCAAGATTTCATAAATAATGTAGTAATCGCTAATTCCAACAGACTTTTAGCATCGCTACGTGTGAGAAAGTCTCATCATAGTCAACTCCTTGAACTTGTCGGAAAACATCTTAACGACAAGTCGAGCTTTCTTAATGGTGATACTTACCATCATTGTCCGTCTTCCTTTTAAAATCCATCTGTACTCAATAGCCTTACGACCATCGAGCCGTTCTGCCAAAGTCTACACTTTGTTTTCATACATGGATCCTCTCTCGGATTTTTTTATGGCCTCGAGCCATTTATCGGAATCCAGGACCACCACCGCTTCTCCATAGCTCGTAGGTTCATTGTTGTCTAGCAACATGACTTCCAAGACAGGATTACGTACCACTCTGAAGTAGTACGCATCCTTGTCATCCCACGAGGTTTGGTAGTGACTTGATCTGAAGTTTCATGATCACTATCATAAGCTTCCACTTCAATTGGTGTAGGTGCCACGGGAACAACTCTTTGTGCCCTGCTATACACTAGTTGAAGTGACGGTTCAATAACCTCATCAAGTCTCCCCCATCCTCCCACTCAATTCTTTCGAGAGAAACTTTTCCTCGAGAAAGGACCCGATTCTAGAAACAATCCCTTATTGCTTTCAGATCTGAGACAGGAGGTATACCCAACTGCTTTGGGTGTCCTATGAAGATGCATTTATCCGCTTTGGGTTCGAGCTTATCAGACTGAAACTTTTTCACATAAGCGTCGCAGCCCCAAACTTTTAAGAAATGACAGCTTAGGTTTCTCTAAACCATAGTTCATACGGTGTCATCTCATCGGAATTACATGGTGCCCCTTTTAAAGTGAATGTGGTTGTCTCTAATGCCTAACCCATAAACTATTGTGGTAATTCGATAAGAGACATCATGGTATGCATCATATCCAATAGGGTGCATTTATGATGTTCGGACACACCATCACACTATGGTGTTCCAGGCTGTATCAGTTGTGAAACAATTTCCACAATGTCTTAATTCTGTGCCAAACTCGTAATTCAGATATTCATCTCTATGATCATATCATAGATCTTTTATCCTCTTGTCACGATGATCTTTCAACTTCACCCTGAAATTACTTGAACCTTTCAATAATTCAGACTCATGATTCATCAAGTAAATATACTCAACATCTACTCAAATCATCTGTGAAGTAAGAACATAACAATATCCACTACACGCCTCAGCACTTATTGGACTGCACGCATCAAAATGTATTACTTCCAGCAAGTTGCTTTCTGGTTCCATTTTACTGAAACCGAGGCTTTCAGTCATCTTGCCCATGTGGTATGATTTGCATGTCTCAAGTGATTCAAAATCAAGTGAGTCCAAACGATCCATCTGCATGGAGTTTCTTCATGCATATACACCAATAGACACGGTTTGCATGTCTCAAACTTTAAAAAAATGAGTGAGTCCAAAGATCCATTAACATGGAGCTTCTTCATGCGTTTTATACCGATATGACTTACGTGGCAGTGCCACAAGTAGGTGGTACTATCATTATTATCTTTTGGCATGAACATGTGTATCACTACGATCGAGATTCAATAAACCATTCATTTTAGGTGTAAGACCATTGAAGGTATTATTCAAATAAACAGAGTAGCTATTATTCTCCTTAAATGAATAACCGTATTGCAATAGACATAATCCAATCATGTCTATGCTCAACGCAAACACCAATCTCGATGGTAGAGGGAGCGTACGATGCTTGACCATATCAACATTGGAAACACTTCCAACACATGTCGTCAGCTCACCTTTAGCTAGTCTCCGTTTGTTCGTAGCTTTTATTTCGAATTACTAACACTTAACAACCGAACCGGTATCTAATACCCTGATGCTATTAGGAGTACTAGTAAAGTACACATTAACACAATGTATATCAATATACTTCTATCGACCTTGCCAGCCTTCTCATCTACCAAGTATCTAGGGTAATTCCGCTCCAGTGGTTGTTCCCCTTATTACAGAAGCACTTAGTCTCGGGTTTGGGTTCAACCTTGGGTTTCTTCACTAGAGCAGCAGCTGAATTGCCGTTTCATGAAGTATCCCTTCTTGCCCTTGCCCTTCTTGAAACTAGTGGTTTCACCAACCATCAACAATTGATGCTCCTTCTTGATTTCTACTTTGTGGTGCCAAACATCGCGAATATCTCAAGGATCATCATATATGTCCCTGATATATTAAAGTTCATCACGAAGCTCTAGCAGCTTGGTGGTAATGACTTCGGAGAAACATCACTATCTCATCTGGAAGATCAACTCCCACTTGATTCAAATGATCGTTGTACTCAGACAATCTAAGCACAAGCTCAACAATTGAGCTTTTCTCCCTTAGTATGTAGGCTAAGAAAATCATCGGAGGTCTTATACCTCTTGACATGGGCACGAGCCTGAAATCCCAATTTCAGCCCTCAAAACATCTCATATGTTTCGCGACGTTTCAAAACGTCTTTGGTGCCTCAATTCTAAACCGTTTAACTGAACTATCACATAGTTATCAAAATGTGTATGTCAGATGTTCGCAACATCCACAGACAGCGTTCGAGGTTCAGCACACTGAGCGGTGCATTAAGGACATAAGCCTTCTATGAAGCAATGAGGACAATCCTCAGTTTACGGACCTAGTCCGCATAATTGCTACTATCAACTTTCAACTAATTTTTCTCTAGGAACATATCTAAACAGTAGAACTAAAGCGCGAGCTACGACATAATTTGTAAAATCCTTTTGACTATGTTCAGGATAATTAAGTTCATCTTATGAACTCCGACTCAGATAGACATCCCTCTAGTCATCTAAGTGATTACATGATCCGAGTCAACTAGCCCGTGTCCGATCATCACGTGAGACGGACTAGTCAACATCGGTGAACATCTTCATGTTGATCGTATCTTCTATACGACTCATGCTCGACCTTTCGGTCTTCTGTGTTCCGAGGCCATGTCTGTACATGCTAGGCTCGTCAAGTTAACCCTAAGTGTTTTGCGTGTGTAAATCTGTCTTACACCCGTTGTATGTGAACGTTAGAATCTAACACCCGATCATCACGTGGTGCTTCGAAACACGAACTGTCGCAACGGTGCACAGTTAGGGGAGAACACTTCTTGAAATTGTTGTAAGGGATCATCTTATTTACTACCATCGTTCTAAGCAAATAAGATGTATAAACATGATAAACATCACATGCAATCAAATAGTGACATGATATGGCCATCATCACTTTGCTCCTTTTGATCTCCATCTTCGAGGCTCCATGATCATCATCGTCACCGACATGACACCATGATCTCCATCATCATGATCTCCATCATCGTGTCTTCATGAAGTTGCCTCGCCAACTATTACTTCTACTACTATGGCTAACGGTTAGCAATAAAGTAAAGTAATTACATGACGTTTAAGTTGACACGCAGGTCATAAATAAATAATGACAACTCCTATGGCTCCTGCCGGTTGTCATACTCATCGACATGCAAGTCGTGATTCCTATTACAAGAACATGATCGATCTCATACATCACATATATCATTCATCACATCCTTTGGCCATATCACATCACATAGCATACCCTGCAAAAACAAGTTAGACATCCTCTAATTGTTGTTTGCATGTTTTACGTGGCTGCTATGGGTTTCTAGCAAGAACATTTCTTACCTACGCAAAGACCACAACGTGATATGCCAATTGCTATTTACCCTTCATAAGGACCCTTTTCATCGAATCTGATCCGACTAAAGTGGGAGAGACAAACACCCGCCAGCCACCTTATGCAACTAGTGCATGTTTGTCGGTGGAACCGGTCTCACGTAAGAGTACGTGTAAGGTTGGTCCGGGCCGCTTCATCCCACGATGCCGCCGAATCAAGATAAGACTAGTAACGGCAAGCATATTGAACAAAATCAACGCCCACAACTACTTTGTGTTCTACTCGTGCATAGAATCTACGCAATAGACCTAGCTCATGATGCCACCGTTGGGGAACGTAGCAGAAATTCAAAATTTTCTTACGTGTCACCAAGATCTATCTATGGAGAGACCAGCAACAAGGGGAAGGAGAGTTGCATCTACATACCCTTGTAGATTGCTAAGCGGAAGCGTTAAGTGAACGGGGTTGATGGAGTCGTACTCGTCGTGATCCAAATCACCGATGACCAAGTGCCGAACGGACGGCACCTCCGCGTTCAACACACGTACATCCCGGTGATGTCTCCCACGCCTTGATCCAGCAAGGAGAGAGGGAGAGGTTGAGGAAGACTTCATCCAACATCAGCACAACGGCGTGGTGGTGGTGGAGGAGCGTGGCTATCCTGCAGGGCTTCGCCAAGTACCACAGAAGAGGAGGAAGAAGAGACGCAGGGCTGCACCAAGAGAGATTGAATCGCGTGTTGTGGGCAGCCCTATGCCTCAATATATATAGGGGAAGGGGAGGGGCTGCACCCCCTCTAGGGTTCCCACCCCTAGGGGGGCGGCAGCCCTAGATGGGGAACAAGGTTGGCGGCCAAGAGGGGAGGGGAGAGGGAGGCGCACCAATATGGGCCCTAAGGCCCATATCCCCTTAGGGTTTGCCCCCTTTCCACCTCTTAGGCGCCATGGGCCTTTGTTGGAGGCGCACCAGCCCACTAAGGAGCTGTTCCCTCACCACTCTTAGCCCATGCAAGCCTCCGGGGTTGGTGGCCCCACTTGGTGGACCCCCGGGACCCTCCCGGTGGTCCCGGTACGTTACCGATAAACCCCGAAACTCTTCCGGTGACCAAAACAGGACTTCCCATATATAAATCTTTACCTCCGGACCATTCCGGAACTCCTCGTGACGTCCGGGATCTCATCCGGGACTCCGAACAACATTCGGTAACCACATACAAACTTCCTTTATAACCCTAGCGTCATCAAACCTTAAGTGTGTAGACCCTACGGGTTCGGGAGACATGCAGACATGACCGAGACGTTCTCCGGTCAATAACCAACAACGGGATCTGGATACCCATGTTGGCTCCCACATGTTCCATGATGATCTCATCGGATGAACCACGATGTCAAGGATTATACAATTCCCTTTGTCTATCGGTACGATACTTGCCCGAGATTCGATCGTCGGTATCCCGATACCTTGTTCAGTCTCATTACCGGCAAGTCTCTTTACTCGTTCCGTAACACATCATCCCGTGATCAACTCCTTGGTCACATTGCGCATATGATGATGTCCTACCGAGTGGGCCCAGAGATACCTCTCCGCTTACACGGAGTGACAAATCCCAGTCTCGATTCGTGCCAACCCAACAGACACTTTCGGAGATACCTGTAATGCACCTTTATAGTCACCCAGTTACGTTGTGACGTTTGGTATACCCAAAGCATTCCTACGGTATCCGGGAGTTGCACAATCTCATGGTCTAAGGAAATGATACTTGACTTTAGAAAAGCTTTAGCATATGAACTACACGATCTAGTGCTATGCTTAGGATTGGGTCTTGTCCATCACATCATTCTCCTAATGATGTGATCCCGTTATCAACGACATCCAATGTCCATGGTCAGGAAACCGTAACCATCTATTGATCAACGAGCTATTCAACTAGAGGCTTACTAGGGACATGGTGTTGTCTATGTATCCACACATGTATCTGAGTTTCCTATCAATACAATTCTAGCGTGGATAATAAACGATTATCATGAACAAGGAAATATAATAATAATCAATTTATTACTGCCTCTAGGGCATATTTCCAACAGGGATCGCCTGGGTCTCTAGGACCGGCAAGAAGGATTCCTATTTAGAGGGCGAGTTCCGCGGCAAGTGGGAAGAGTGGAGGGCAGATTGGTGCTGGATTGTCGAGGAGAGCCCACAGCCGTTCACCGCCCGGCGCCAAGTAGCAGTAGTACGCGGCAGCGACTGGAGTGACGTGGCCCCGGAGGACAGCAGGCTAAGGATTGCCGTCACCAGGATCCAGCGCCTCAGGCTTGCCGGACTCACCGTAGGCGCCGTTGGCGCGGACTTCCTTCGCCGCCGCATCGCCCCCCTGCAAGAGCGGAGAAGGCCTGCCTGGGAGTTCAAGAACGCGGCAGACATCATGAGGCTGCGCCCGGGGCTCAACTACAATTTCACCGTCTTGGAGCTCAATGCAATGCTGCGGGAGCTCTTCAAGTATGACGCTGACCACCCAGAAGTCTTCAGGTTGCCGCAGGGCGTCGTCCCGCTATGCAACAATTCGGCGCTCGACCGCATCAGGGCGATGATGCCACTGTGCGATTCGCACGGAATCGTGCCAACCTGGCAAGAGCCAGAAGACGAGGTCGTGCAGCAGTTCTTCGACGACTTGGTGGAAGTGCCAATCCGCGCTGACGAGAAGGACGGCCTCACCCGCGACACCACCGAGGCGGAGTTGAAGCGCATCGCCACCTGGTTGGAGGCGGCGGCGGCAGCCGCTGCGACGGGCGAGTTTGGCTTTACCTTGGAGGAGGCAGCGGCAGCGGAGGCGGCAAACCGTGCCGAGCGAGAAGATCTTGCCGGCAAGAAGGAGGTTGCCGGGCGCGATGCCGAACCGAGCAAGGCTGTCGGGCATGACGCCGAACCGAGTGGGCCTGCCGAGGATGCGAGCGGCTCGTTGGAGATTGGCTCCTCTTCCACTTTGTCCTCAGACAGCACGCCGCCAGCAGCGCCTCCGTCTCCACCAAGAAGGCGTCTCCACAAGGTCGGGGATGCAGCGAGGCGGCAGGCACGCCGACAGTCGCCGCGCCGCGCGACACGCTCCACCGCGGCAAGTACTGTTGCCGCGGGAGCGCACCATGCTGCCCCAACAACTGGAGCGGGGTCTTCTCGGACTGCCGCCTCCGCTCCCGCCAAGCGGCCAAGGGAGCCTACTCCTCCACCTTCCCGCCCTGGAGGCGGGCCGGACTTCGACTTCTCCGCGTTCAGCTCCGACGAGGAAGAAGAAGAAGAGTAAGTTTCTCTTACTGTACTTGGAATTCTTTGATTTTTGCTGTTTTTGTCTTATCTTGTTTCTCACTTGCCTTTCCCTATATCTGTTCCTTTGTAGGACTCTGGCGCAGAGAGCGGCAAAGAGAGCCAAGGCGCCGGTGATCATCATCGAGGACGAACCCACTGCGTCAACAGGGGACGCGCCTGAAACAAACTTGTCGGACCCGGCGGCTGATCTTTAGAGCAGCCCCCAGCGTAAGTGTCTTGTTCATTTTCCGCTGTCGGGCGCGCACGAAGATCCTTACTTTGCTGATGTTTGTTTATTGACTTGTGCAGGAGCATAGCAGCCTCACCAGGAGAGCCCAGAGGCCGCCCCTGAAGCGCCAAGGGAAAGTCCTCCGGCGAGGGAGAGGTCTCCGGCAAGGGAGAGCTCTCCGGCGAGGGAGGAGACTCCGGCAAGGGAGGAGCCCCCGGCAAGGGAGGAGGCTCCGGCAAGGGAGGAGCCCCCGGCAAAGGAGGGATCTCCGGCAAGGGACTGCGTCAGCGATCCCCTAGCAATGGAGACCACAGCTGCAGACCCTGGCACAGGTAACTTCCTTGTTTCAAACTCCCCTTGGCTTCTTCATCTTCTTGATCTTTCTCTTAGATTTTGCTTGAATTTTGCTTGAATCTTCTCCCCTCTTCCGGCTGTCAGATCCATCTGCTGCAGAGCCGATGGAGACTGAAGTCGCCGCCAACGACGTTATTGCCGCCAAGGAAGCAGCCGGCGCCGGCGAGGAGGCCGTCAGGGCTGCCGCCGCGGAAGCGGGCGGGGAGTCTGGCGGTCGTACTAATGACCCGGAGGCCGCAGGAGCGCCAGGCGCTGCTCCGACCACCGACTCCTCCGCCGCTGCCGCCGCGCTAGGCTCCGAAGAGCCCCGGCCTGGCGTTTATCTGAAGGCCGGCGACGACATCTTCATCAACCTCCCCTGGGCGTCAAGCTCCAGGGCGCCGGCCGAGGGAGAGATGCTAGACGGAGAGGTGCTTGCCTCCGCCGGGCTGAAGCTGGTCGACGCGCCAAGTAGCAGCAGCGGTGAACCCGAAGAGGAGCGTCTGCTGCGAAAGCTAGTGGCGCTCTACCGCGCCCGGCAAGCCAAGCTGGAGTCCCGCGAAGCACTCGTCGCGAAGGCCGGTGCTAATATCGAGAAGCGCGCGGAGGAGCTCCGGGGCTGCAATCAGGAAGCTCTCCGCTCCCTGGCAAAGGAGCGGGAGCAACTTGCCGAAGCACAGCAAACCTTCCTCCTCGAGAAGGCCGACGTCGAAGAGCGCCAACGTCTTGCCGCGGAGAAGTTGTCTTCGCAGGAGGGTGACTTGGCGCAGCGGAAGGTCAACCTCGACAGCCACGAGGAGGAGCTGGCCACGCGTGAGCGGGCAATTGGCGGGGCCCTCAAACAAGCCGAAGACGCCGCCGCAACTGCCGAGGGCGCCAAGAACGAGCTGGAGCTGAAGGTGGTGCAGCTGGAGGCGAGCCTCAAGGCGAACGGCGACGAGCTTGCCGCGCTCAAGCTCGAGCGGGAGAGGGACGCCAACAGCTATTCGGAGCTGCAGGCCCTTCTCGCCGAGAAAGGCAAGGAACTTGACGCCGCCAAGAACTCCAACGCTGATCTCGAAGTGAAGCTGGCGGCTCTGACGAAATCTCTGGACGGCGCCAAGGAGCAGGAGGTGGCCTTGAAGGAAGAAGTCGAGGCTGGCAAGGTGCTGCTGGCGCGTGCTGCTGCCGCCCAGAAGACCTTGTCGGAGAACGTGGAGCACTGGACGGAGGGTCTAGTGAACGTCGCCGCGGACGTTGACAAGGAGCTGGCGCAATTGGGGATGGTGGATCTCGGGTACTCCTCCGACGAGAACCTCCAACCCAGCGCCAAGCTTACTCTGTTCTTCAAGGGCGTGGCGACGGCGCTTCAGCGACTCCGGGAGCAGATCCCAAAGCAGCTTGCCGACGAGTCGCGCAAGATTTGCGCAGGAGCTCTCCAGAAGGTGCTGATGAAGGTGGCCTTCTGCAACCCAGGTCTCCGCCTCACCAATGTCCTCCGAAGCTTGCCGCCAGATGCTGATCTAGAGGAGCTCAAGGCCCTTGTCGCGCCTATTGTGGACAGGGTGAGTGGAATCAGGAGGGTCGAAGGTGACCGCGTAGACTAGGCCATCCATCTTCTTCTTTCCTTGTCGCTATTAATCATGTTATGAAAAACAGTCTGTTAGAGCTGCGACAAGTTATTTTGTAATATACTCTATCCTGGGTAGTAACGACTATGTTATTTCCTTTACTCGATTCCTTCCCTTGTATGTTTTTACCCTTACGCTTTTAGGGCACTTGCCGGCGCGAGCACCTTTGCCGCAAGCGCTGAGTGCGGAACGTCAGCAGCCTGCAGGCGGTGCCACGGCCTACAAGAAACCTTGTCGCAGAGCTAGTCGCAGCTCACTTAAGTTGTTGAGCGGACTCGAAACAACAGTAAGGGCGCAACTAGCTACGAGTTGGTTCCTCCGCGCACAGGTTTTCCATACAAGGGACGGTCGTTCAAGGAAGATAACTCTATAAATTTAAGAATCTGATTGCTCAAATTTTGGCAAACTTATCTTTTCTGTTGTTTGCTTCCCGGCAAGGCGAAACCTTCTTGAACGACGTCTTGTCCATACCGTATCTTCTCCTCCCCCCCCCCCCCCCCCCCCCCTCCCCC
>NC_053028.1:54303396-54358692 GCF_003073215.2 Triticum urartu | reverse complement strand
TAGCTAGACCTAGAAATGTAATGTGATTTGAAATCAAAATAAAG
Source organism: Triticum urartu (assembly GCF_003073215.2). Taxonomy (NCBI): domain Eukaryota; kingdom Viridiplantae; phylum Streptophyta; class Magnoliopsida; order Poales; family Poaceae; genus Triticum; species Triticum urartu. Next base: position 54,358,648 of record NC_053028.1, on the reverse strand, counting down.
TGGATTCAAAAAATCTAGTTCGAGTTCATATAGTACACATAGTTCATATGTAACTCGAGGCAAATCATGTGGTGTGCTGTGAAGATAATACACAAACGATGGTTTTAACTTGACAATAATGATGATTGTAGATCTTATTAAAGCAGAGAAATGAATTCAAATGCTTTGACTTCACAACAATCATTACTGTAGATCTTATTCAAATAGAGAAACGAATTCAAATTTAGTTCATATTGAAGCGGTAGTATATACGTTTGGAATGCACTAAAACGTTCATTTGAGTAGTAGGTTGCATGCATTATACACGTAGCGAAATATTTTAATTGAACATAACATGAATTCAAAGTTTTGAATGACATTTGTAGTGCGCATTGATTTGGCACAGTACATGTTAGGCTTGTCTGGAAATTTCAACCCGCGCCTTGTTAGCCCGAAATATTTAAGATACATCTTTGTCTTGTTGTGCTCCGAGAACTCCCTCCATCTCAACCCGCGCCATGCTATTCCGAAATTACAACGCGCGCGAAAACTCCCACCTCCTGTGAAATCCCGACACGCAAAATGCCCGTGGTACCCCTGAACCGAAAGAACCGCCTCAAATCGGTGGGGGTACTTTCGTAACTTACCCCAAATTTCGGACAAGCGCGTCTCTAAGCCATGGTTCCCCACTGCCATCCCATCCACCCACCCATTCGTACACCGAGGCCGCGAAAACCCGCGACGAAACCCCACACCCTGCTCCGTCCGCCACCCAGCCGGAGCCTCTTCCCCGACGACTTCGTCCACAGCAACACCTCGACGTCCCTCATCCACCGTGCCGGATGAGGATCCGTCGTCGATCTCATCGTCCCGCCGGTTCAGCCACCCCATCCTCCACCTCCAAGGAGCTGCCCCGACGTTCCCCTCGTCTCTCGCGCCACCTCCATTCCCACACCGCCGTCTTCACCTGCACCACCAGAAGAGCATCATCATCCCCATTTCCTCGGATGAAGCTGCGGCCTAATCGACGCCACCAAAGAGGTTGTACACTAATCGCCGCATTTTCTTCTTGATTCGATCTCACGGTGCTGCCGGCACTCGGTCCCGAGCCGACATGGCGCGACTCCATCCACGGCGGCGTCGCCGGCCACTTCCTCCACGGCGTCGCTCCCTCGGCGGTGACGTCCACATCAGTAGGAGTTGCTGCTGCTTTAGCTCTCGCTCACGCTGCTGCTCTGCTCTTCCTCTCGGTCCCCTGCCTGGTCTGCTCTTGCTATTGCTCTTGCTCGCGTTGCTGCTCTCGCTCTTGCTCTTTTTTGCGATGCTGCTCCGATTTAGCTACACTTCAGTCGACTGAATCGACTTTTGGGTCAGTCGATTTTCAGGGGGGGGGCTCGCCGGGGTGAAGGAAGAACCAGCTGCAGCGGGGAGGGTGGCTCGCCGGAGAGGTACCCCACTATCTATCTTAGGGTTCAGGATGGGGGCGGTGGTGGGGCGTTGGCGGGGCAGTGGCGTGGGGATCGCCGGAGAAAAAGCTCGGCATGGGGGGCCTAGAGGGATGGCCGGGGCGGCGGCGGACCGGCGGTGGGGAGTGTTTTCGAGGCGGGCAGGGCGGCGGGGGGCTGCTGTTTGGCCGATGGTGGCTGGCGGCTCAGGGGGGTGGAGGTTGAAGATGAACCGCAGGCCCTTGATTTCGTATCCAACAGCTGCAAAATTGAATGACCAGAGATGAAAAAGTCAGTCGACCGACGTGTAGCCTCACCTTGCTAGTGCGTTCAGTTTCGACAGCAAAATTCAGTTTCGACAGTTAAGTTCAGTTTTGATAGTTAAGTTCAGAGATGAGCGGCTGATGTATTTTACATCTAGCACTTTGTGGTTATGTATTTTACGTCATGTATTGGAGATGCTATTAGAATTCCACTCAGGTTAACGTTGTTCTTTGTCTCTCTTGTCTTGCTTCAGCCTCAGCGTCGTACAACTCACCGGAGCTGCTCTAACGATGAAACCCTCCATCACAGCGGAGCAGTACCTCGGGCCCCATCTCTAGATGCCTAAGATCTTCTTCCCCTCCCCCGACAACAAAGTCAGCCGGTGCATCCTCACCGGCCAACCCAATCACGCTGAGATCGACATGGCTTCACCAAAGAGGTTGTACACTTGTTGCATCTCCTTTTTACTCTACATGTTATATATATTGTCCACTGAGCACACAGATTTGTTCCTTTAGTGTCTCCTTGAAAGAAAAAACATAGGAATTTTAATTTTCACTTGTCCTCCTTTTCAAATTCCTATCCATGAAGCACAAGGCTAAGAGATAGTAGCATAATAGCATTATAACCGTACATTTTCTTGTGGTTTGAATTAATCTCACCATGTTTGTTTGCATCCTGTGATCTTCCAATTGTTGTGAATCAAACACCCAGATTGGCAGAAATCCTGTGTTTTTAAATTCTCTGTTTTGCACGTGCATTCCTATCCTATTCCTGTCTATTTCCTATCCCTGCATTGTTGGAATCCTCCAATTCAAACGAGCCCTTACAGAATTACTTCTCTTACAGATAGTTGTCAAAGAAAACCTTGCGTGGTTTGTCCCGCTCCTGCTGCGCCATCGTCCACCCCAGCTCAGTTGCTCCAATGACATAAGGGTCCAGCACAGCAGGGCTCCGGCCTCCAGACTGTCTTTCGCCGCCTCAGATCTTCTTCCTCGCCGCTGGCAGCCATGAAAACTGCATTACCATCATCAACCGAGCAGATGACCTCGAGGACTACACGGTCCGCAAGAGAGGTCGCACTCTTTCTTGTCTGCTTACGTTATGCATCGCTTAATATTACATGCTACTTTATCGTGCTCTTCACCGATTAGACTCTGAGTTAGCTTCAAACTAATGGTAAAACTTCAGTTTTTAAATGGTTGTGGGGTACATATCGGGGCCGCTATCAATAGTATCTATCTACTATCTGGTTAATCTCCGGTGTCTACTATGAGTTTCATGTTGGGTGGGAAACAAACAGTAAAGAAGCCATTATCTGTATTTTTTAACCGAAGCCATTATCTGCCTGCTATTATTGGTTTTGGGTCTATCCACAGGTTGCTACCATCACTCTGGATTTCTGCATGCACTCCTTACATAATCTCACTATGTTTTATTCCTATGCATGACAGTTATTGTAAACAATGGAACTGAACATGTAGAGTAAAAGAGACGAGCCTTGCGTGGCAATAAAATTTCATGCAGACGTCGCTCCATGGCAGGCGCAAAGGCAGCCCCCCTCCACGCATTTCATATTGTAATTGAGAGGAAAATATATGTTCTGAGGGGGATTCAAAAGGAGAAGACAACTCCTATTTACCCCCTGAGGTCTTCGCTCTAACTTGGCATGCTGATGTTGGTTATATCATGCATATGGTGTCTTGCATTGCTTACTTTATACATCAAATATGTCATCTACTTAGTTTAGACATCCTTTGTGCGAATGCCATCTGTTTAGTTTATTCATTGTTTATGTGAATTATGCAACGCCATCTTGTTTAGCCAGGCATCATATATGTGAATTTTGCAATGCCATCCCGCTTAGCCAGTCATCTTATATGTAAATTATATCAGGCCATCCTTTTTTTCGTTACATATTACATTTGTCAACAATGTTAGTACATTCAACTACTCTTCGTGTGCATCAGCCATTTGACATGGTGATGGAAAATTCTGGAGTGAAAACAAGGTCTTCAGAGTAGACTATGCTATCTGACGAAGCGCATATCTTGCTGGTTACGGATAGCTCCTCAGAGGAGGATTCAGAGACAGATGACCAGTCCTATTCCCCCCCGAGGTGTATGCTCTAATTTGGCAGGGTTATGTTGCTCATATCGTGCATATGGTGTCTCGCATTGCTATGTCATTTGATTAGTTTAGACATGCTTTTTGTGAATGCCACCTGTTCAGTGTCTAATTACCATATATGTGAATTATGCATTGCCATCTTGTTGCAAGACATTATATATGTGAATTATACAATGCTATCTTGTTGCAAAGGCATTATATATGTGAATTATGCAATGCCATGCTGTTTAGCCAATCATCATGTATGTGAATTATATCATGCTATCATTTTCTTGTTTTACGTGTTCCATTTGTCGACAACGTTTGTATATTCAACTACTCTTCCTGTGCATCAGCCATTTGAAGCGGTGATGGAAGTATCTGGAGTGAAAACAAGGTATTCAGAGCAGACAATGCTACCTGCTGAAGCAGACATCTTGCTGGTTACAGAGAGCTCCTCAGAGGAGGATTCAGAGACTGATGACCAGTCCTATTTCCCCCCTAAGGTCTATGCTCAAACTTGGCAGGGTTATATTACCCATGTCATGCATGTTGTCTTGCATTGCTTAGTTTTTACATCATATATGGATTGCCATCTGCTTACTTGCTTACTATATAAATCATATATTTGAATTATATCATGCCATCATGTTTACATAGTACATACACATCATCTATCTGAATTATGGCATGGCAACCCATTTAATAAAGACATCATATAGTTATATCATCTCATCCTGTTTAGAGTTTATAGTCATCATATTTTGAATTATGGCATTCTATCCGTGAATGTATGTGAATTATGGCATGCCAACCTATTTAATAAACACATTATATAGTTATGTCATGTCATCCTGTTTACATAGTCTCATATTTTGAACTGTCTTTCCATCTTTTTTAGTTAGCCATCATAATGTGAAATTGTGTCATGCTATCCTGTTTAGTTAGCCATCATATATGTGAAATTGTGTCGTGCTATCCTGTTTGGTTAGACAATATAAATATGAATTATTTCATGCCCTCTTTTATTCCCCACTATCCATTGCACCTGTCTATCATACAATGTCTATACTTTCAATTACTTTTCTTGTTTATCAACCATTTGAATTGGAGAGCGTGATGGTAGTATCTAAGGGAGTAACAACACGGTCTTCAAAAAAGATAGTGCTACCAGTTGATGCAGATAGAACCACGGTTGTACTTGCCCAAGGACCAGATCCACCACACATAACCCAGACTCTCGCAGATTGTACCCCTACCCAGTTGGATAGAGAACCAGCTACACCCCTTCTAACCCCAACTCCGGCAGATAGTAACCCAGTTCCAGTTGACACAACACCGTCTCCACCACAGAGCACCCAAACACGAGCAGTTAGTAAGGGAACTGAAGTTCCCAAAGCACGAGGACCACCACTCCGAATCCCAACTCAACGCTTAAAGGAGAAGAAGATTTGTTCTCAGGTCAGGTTCTATAGCTATGGTTCATACTCCTTTGCTCTTGCATTATTGTATTTACTCATACCAACTATTTTCAAATTTGAAGGATGGAATTGAAACTCCAATGGCGCAACAGGTATGTTTTAAACCTGTTTCTTTAACTGGTTTGCTATTGTAACCTGCTCTATGTTGATTTCAGTTTCAATTGAATAAACAGTTATGTTCTCATGTCATGCACATTACAAGTGTTGTTATTGCTCTATAGTTACCCACACTTATATTCTGTCTATTCTGCTTTGTCTTGAACAAATATTATTTGAACTGTGTCTCTATCTTGATTTGGCAACAAAAACTAGAATGATATAGACCATAAAGTGACCGTGGTACATAGATATATGTTTGTTTCATGCTATTATCCTGTCCACTTTACTACTGAAATCATTTACCAAAATGAGTTTCATATACAACATGGTAAACATGTGATGTGTCTGCTTGTTTCTCTTTTAGAATGCGGCAAAATATTGGAGAACAGTACCACGTCATCCAATGGTAAAGGAAGTAATGCAGATAAGGTTCGAGATAGTGAGACATCCCTGTTGGTCTCCAAGAAAGCTGATAAAAACAATCTTAACGACAGTGAGGGAACCCAAAAGTCCTGTCTTGATGAAGTGTTCGAGTTACTGGCCACTACTGCTGGCACAAGCTCTTCGAACTCGCTGCCTGAATCAGTTCGTCTTCTTGAGTCTCAACTTCAAGTTGAAAGACATCGATCAGATGTGCTGCCACAGGAAGCTGAAGGACTGAGGAAGTCCCTGCAGAATTCAGATGCATATTTTCTGGTGCAACAACAAGCGCTGGAGGATTTAAGCGCCAAACAAGAGAAAGTTAATAAGCTTGCTAAGCATCTTGCCAGCATTATGGGTACCAGGATATTGTTTCTTGAGATCTTCTGAAGTGGTTTCAGTTCTGGATTTGTTTTGCTGCGGCGTTTATTTGCGCTGGTCGCCAACTTTGACAACTAGTGTATATGATATGTTGCTTTGTTCCCTATATTTGCACTGGTGGCGAACTTTGATGCCCAGTGGATGTAATATGTGTAATAGCCGTGATAGCCTAGCGTTAGTTGCTTGCTTATTTATTTCCTTGTTGTCTTGTTTATTTGTTTGCTTGTAGTCATTGCAGTTCTTTTTCCACGGTTAGCTAGTGGCTGCAATAACCTATTTTTTAAAACTAGGCCACAATAACCATGGGCTAATATTTACTGTAGTAACACTGGGCCTCCTACTGGCCGTAGAAACAGTGGGCCTTCTACGGGCCGTAAAAACAATGGGCCTTCTGCGGGCCGTATCATCAATGGGCCTTATATAGGACGTATGATCGATTGGCCAAACATGGGCCAAACAGACCGCATAATGGTCGTAAACGGGATAGAGTTGGAATCGTCCGTTCATGGGCCGACCATAACGGGCCCTTGTTAATAGGCCGTATTTGATGACGCTATGAAAACGGCCCAATGTATTAGCGGACCACAAACGGGCCGAATGTAACCACGGGCTGAATTTGGCCCACAAGCAGAAAATGACAGTAACGAGCCGTAAGTAAACGAATGCTGGAAATGAGCCCAAGAATAAATGGGCTCTAAGAAGGCCGAAAGATAACATGGGCTGGAAACGGCCCAATGGAATAACAGGCCGTTAATGGGTATAAAGTGATACATTGTTCATTACGGGCCAGTTTCACCACGGGCCGTTAATAGGCCAAGAGTTACATAGGGCCTCATATGGGCCGAAAGACGTCATGGGCCATACATGGGCCAGAAGTGAAAACGGGCTGGAATCGTATTGGATGGCCCAGATGACGCTACTGGGCCTAATTCGGATAGGGCGTAACAGGCCTTGGGTTAGCGGGCTGTAAATGGGCTATATGCGAACAGGCCGTTAACAGGCTTTCCATGGTCCGGCCCGCCACCTTTTGACCAAGTCAAACGGGCTGGCCTTTTCACAGGAATGGGCCTCTGTTGGGCCGTGCCACGTGTCGACGTATCATAGGCGCCTTCCGTCCAATGAGTGGATGACATCTGTCCCAACGATGAGCCGACATGTGTTTCCTCCAACCAATGATGATTTTACATGTGGAAAATCCCCATTGGTCGGGGCTGTTAACGGGTTATCGGATCCAAAACCCGACCCAATAGCTTAACGGCGTTCCGTTACGGTGGATGCCATGTGTCGGTGACCCTTGACGAAAGCACTTCTGTGACGCGTGATTTATCGTCATGGAAGTGTACACTTCCGTGATGATAATTTTGGTAATGTCATGGAACACTTCTACGACAGCACAGGTATGACTATCTTGATTCTGTCATAAATTTGTCATGGATGTACATGCATGACAAAAAACGCGACCTACTGTGATGAACACGTATCATCACGGAAGTGTATTTTTTTGTAGTGACTGTTCTCCTAAGTTCACTTTCAATTTGCATTGTTAAAAGTGACGAATGTCACGGTTGCAGTTTGAAATGCTAATTCCTTAGCGAGAAGTTATGGCATTTTAGTTGCTGAAATGGTTACTTCAGGTACTCCCTTATGTAGCTTGATATTTTGATCTTTCATGCTCAGTGCAATCGAGTATCTATGCTCTGGAAGTGTTATGATGTTCCCCCCTATTTACTTTCATTTTGCAATTTTAGAAAATCATGGAAGGCATGATTGCAGTTTGAAATGCTAATTCCTTCACAAGTAGTTATGGCATCTTTGTTGCTGAAATTTTTGGTTCAGGCACTCACTTATGTAGCTCAATATTTTGATCTTTCATGTTCAGTGCACACTTGATTTTGGCACCTGGACGCTCTTGTTCTCTGTGCGGAGATTTTTTTGTGTGATGTCTTTTCTTGAGCACATTTCAGAAACTGTTTGTGATTTGGTGCTCAGCAGCATAGTTTTATGTCTGATTGTTACTATGGTGGCAAGTAATTTGATCACTACCACTACCACTGTTATGTGTCTGATTGCTACTTCAATACGACTATTTTTTTGTTTTAGGAAAGAGCTTGGTTGTTGATTTGTGTACAGGTTGTTTTGCGGGGCATGAATTAGTTATGAGCTCTAGTGATTGACTTTCGCTAATCGGGAGCAATAAGGTTGATAGAACTGTCCACCATAAAAATAGGAGAGTGACCAAGCTCGAAGTTTCACCACAGTGAGTTTTAGTAAATCACGTTTCTTCTTCATGGGCCGCACTAATGTTTGCTTGTTCTTTTTTTCTTAACAGCTAGCATCCAACATGCCGGACAGCAGCGGCGTGACCGTGTTCGACGACCTGCCCGAGTGGCTTGTCATTGACGAGATCCTTGTCCGGCTGCCGGCCAAGGATGTACTTCGCTGCCGTGCCGTCCACAAGTCGTGGCGCAGCGGCACTTCCACCAACACGTTCATCCTCAACCACCACCACTGCCAGCCCTCGCTCCCCATCATCCAAAACATAGAGGGCATCTATCGCCATGCCGGATCCCCTACTGATAAAAAGATACAGCGTGTCCTCCGGCACGTAGATCCCTTTACAAACGAGATGACTGTATGTCATGACGCTTGTGATGGCCTCCTAATCCTGGAGAAGCAATCCAATTTCTACATCTGCAACCCTACCACCCGCAAGTGTGCTTCCCAGCCACATCCTCCATGACGGTCACGCACCAGCGCCGTCGACGTAGTCGGCTTCTACCGGCTCCACACATCTGGAGAACACCGTGTTCTCTGGGTGTCATACTCAAAACAAGTGTCGTACTTGGTACTCATTGGGGCTGCCGTCCCAACTAAGTTGCCTGATTACTTCGTCCTCACAGTGGGATCGGACCAGCCAAGATGCATCCAATGGCTGACAGTTTCAAAACATGGGTATCCCGCTACCTAGTCCTTCAATTCTCCACCAGTCCATAATCGTGCTCGCCTGCACTGGGCAATGGGCCTCAACATAACAGTATTTGACACTGTAGTCGAGACATTCCGACAGATGAGCCGCCCAACACAGTTGGGTGATAAGGTGACATTGTTGGATATGGGCGGCTCCCTTGCCTTGTGCTGCACCATGATACGTCTCCGTTGTATCTACTTTTCCAAACACTTTTGCCCTCGTTTTGGACTCTAACTTGTATGATTTGAATGGAACTAACCCGGACTGACGCTGTTTTCAGCAGAATTGCCATGATGTTGTTTTATGTGCAGAAAACAAAAGTTCTCGGAATGACCTGAAACTCCACGGGATGTCTTATAAAAAATAATAAAAAATCCTCGCCAAAGATGAAGTCCAGGGGGCCCACACCCTGTCCATGAGGGTGGGGGCGCCTCCCCTAGGGCGCTCCCTAGGGCGCACCCCCTACCTCATGGGCACCCTGAGGCTCCTCCGACGCCAACTCCAACTCTATATATTGGCTTTCGGAGAGAGAAAAATAGGAGAGAAGAAATCATCGCATTTTACGATACGGAGCCGCCGCCAAGCCCTAAAACCTCTCAGGAGGGCTGATCTGGAGTCCGTTCGGGGCTTCGGAGAGGGGGATTCGTCGCCGTCGTCATCATCAACCATCCTCCATCACCAATTTCATGATGCTCACCGCCGTGCGTGAGTAATTCCATCGTAGGCTTGCTGGACGGTGATGGGTTGGATGATATTTATCATGTAATCGAGTTAGTTTTGTTAGGGTTTGATCCCTAGTATCCACTATGTTCTGAGATTGATGTTTCTATGGCTTTGCTATGCTTAATGCTTGTCACTAGGGCCCGAGTGCCATGATTTCAGGTCTGAACCTATTATGTTTTCATGAATATATGTGTGTTCTTGATCCTATCTTGCAAGTCTATAGTCACCTATTATGTGTTATGATCCAACAACCCCGAAGTGACAATAATCGGGATACTTCTCGGTGATGACCATAGTTTGAGGAGTTCATGTATTCACTATGTGCTAATGCTTTGTTCCGGTTCTCTATTAAAAGGAGGCCTTAATATCCCTTAGTTTCTGATAGGACCCCGCTGCCACGGGACGGTAGGACAAAAGATGTCATGCAAGTTCTTTTCCATAAGCACGTATGACTATATACGGAATACATGCCTACATTACATTGATAAATTGGAGCTAGTTCTGTGTCACCCTATGTTATGACTGTTACATGATGAACCGCATCCGGCATAATTATCCATCATTGATCCGGTGCCTACGAGTTTTCCATATACTGGTTTACGCTTATTTACTTTCCCTTTGCTACTGTTACAATCACTACAAAATACCAAAAATATTTACTATTGCTTGCACTAATCTTTTGTTACCGTTACCACCACTATCATATTACTGTGCTACTAAACACTTTGCTGCTGATACTAAGTTTCCAGGTGTGGTTGAATTGACAACTCAGCTGCTAATACTTGAGAATATTCTTTGGCTTCCCTTGTGTCGAATCAATAAATTTGGGTTGAATACTCTACCCTCGAAAACTGTTGCGATCCCCTATACTTGTGGGTTATCAAGACCTTTTTCTGGCGCCGTTGCCGGGGAGCATAGCTCTATTCTTTGAGTCACTTGGGATTTATATCTGCTGGACACTATGAAGAACTTGAAAGACGCTAAGACAACAATTTATCCCTCAACTACGAGGGGAGGTAAGGAACTGCCATCTAGCTCTGCACTTGATTCACCTTCTGTTATGAGTAAGCTAGCGACACCTAAACCTGCTTCTGCTATTCGTTCCAATATGTCGCATGTTATTAATGATGCCACTTCTGCTATGCATGATACTTATGATGAAACTGCTTCTATGCCTGATACTACTGTGCCCCTTAGTGAATTTCTTGATGAACAAATTGCTAGGGCTAGAGAGAAAGAAATTATTGAATCTGATTATAATTATGAAAGTGATGATGAAGATATGCCTGTTATTCCTGAGGGTTATGTTTTTGATATGGAATCTTCTGCCGCTATTTTAGCCTGCAAAGATAGATATGATCTCAAGAGGCTATTAGCTAAATGGAACAAAGAATCACTTAGAGATAAAATGAAACCTGATCCTGCTTTTTCTACTTCACCTATTTGTGTTCCCGATAAGGATTATGAATTCTCTGTTGATCTTGATATAATTACTTTGGTTGAATCTAATCCTTTCCATGGTTATGAATCTGAAACTGTTGTGGCACATCTTACTAAATTAAATGATATAGCCACCTTGTTCACTAATGATGAGAGATCGCGCTACTTTTATATCCTCAAAATATTTCTGTTCTCATTAAAGGGTGATGCTAAGATATGGTTCAATTCTCTTGATCCTGGTTGTGTGCGTAGTCCCCAGGATATGATTTATTACTTCTCTGCTAAATATTTCCCTATTCATAAGAAACAAGCTGCTTTAAAGGAAATATACAACTTTGTGCAAATTAAAGAAGAGAGTCTCCCACAAGCTTGGGGGAGGCTTCTCAAGTTGCTTAATGCATTGCCTGATCATCCTCTTAAGAAACCTGGAATACTTGATATCTTTTATAATGGACTAACCGATACTTGCAGAGATTACCTGGATAGTTGTGCTGGTTCTCTTTTTAGGGAAAGAACACGGGATGAAGCTGAAATTCTATTGAACAATATGTTGACAAATGAAAATAATTGGGCACCTCCTGAGCCAGCTCCTGAGCCAGCTCCTGCTCCAATTATTGAGCCTATTCCTAAACCAACTCCGAAGAAGAGAGGTGTTCTATTTCTAAGTCCCGAAGATATGCGAGAGGCAAAGAAATCTATGAAAGAAAAAGGTATTAAGCTGAAGATGTTAAGAATGTACCTCCTATTGAAGAAATACATGGTCTAAATCTACCGCCTGTCGAAGAAACATATGATCTTAATCCTTTATTTATTGAAGAACCTCCTAATCCCGATAACCCGACACAGGTAGTAAAGGTAAATTCTCTCTATAGATATGATAAAGTTGAAGTCCCTCCTACTGAAATTGCTAGTCAGTGCCTGGATGAGTTTGATAACTTTGTGTTTAAGCAAGACGACTTCAATGCTTATTTTGGTAGAAAATTAAAAGAAAATGCTTATATGATTATACGCTTGGGTGACTATATGGCTAATATTAGAGGTGAACTTAAACTTGTTAGTAAACATGCTTCTATGGTTACAACTCAAGTAGAACAAGTACTTAAATCTCAAAAGGAAGTGCTTGATGAAATTAATAGTAAGAAAAAAGATTATGCTGTTAGAGTGGCTACTAGAACTGGTAGAATGACTCAGGAACCTTTGTATCCTGAAGGCCACCCTAAGAGAATCGAGCAAGATTTTCAGAGAAATAATACTGTTGCACCTAGTTCTTCTAAAAAGAAGAAAAAGAAAAATGATAGAACTGTTCACACTTCTAGTGAACCTATTGCTGAACCACCTGATAATCCAAATGATATATCCATGTCTGATGTTGAAACACAATCTAGTAATGAACATGAACTTAGTGAAAATATTAATGATGACGTTCATGATGATGCTCAACCTAGTAATGATAATGATGTAGAAATTGAACCTGCTGTTGATCTTGATAACCCATAATCAAAGAATCAACGTTATGATAAGAGAGACTTTGTTGCTAGGAAACATGGTAAAGAGAGAGAACCTTGGGTTCAGAAACCCATTCCTTTTCCTCCCAAACCATCCAAGAAAAAGGATGATGAGTATTTTGAGCGCTTTGCTGAAATGATTAGACCTATATTTTTGTGTATGCGATCGACTGATGTGCTCAAAACTAATCCTAATGCTAAGTACATGAAAGATATCATTACTAATAAAAGAAAGATATCGAAAGCTGAAATTTCCACCATGCTTGCTAATTATACTTTTAAGGGTGGAATACCAAAGAAACTTAGAGACCCCGGAGTACCTACTATACCTTGCTCCATTAAAAGAAATTATATTAAAACTGCTTTATGTGATCTTGGAGCCGGTGTTAGTGTTATGCCTCTCTCTTTATATCGTAGACTTGACTTGAATAAGTTGACACCTACTGAAATATCTTTGCAAATGGCTGATAAATCAACTGCTATACCTGTCGGTATTTGTGAGGATGTGCCAGTTGTGGTTGCAAACGTTACTATTTTAATGGACTTTGTTATTCTTGATATTCCTGAGGATGATAGTATGTCTACTATTCTTGGAAGACCTTTTCTTAATACTGCAGGGGCTGTTATTGATTGCAACAAAGGCAATGTCACTTTTCCTGTTAATGGTAATGAGCATACGGTACACTTTCCGAGGAAACAACCTCAAGTTCATAGTATCAACTCCATTGGAAAAATTCCATCGATTATATTTGGAGGTTTTGAATTTCCTCTTCCTATTGTCAAGAAGAAATATGATATACTTATTATTGGGGATGTGCATATCCCCGTTGAGGTAACTTAGTGTTATTCAAAATTTCTCCGGTTTCATGATTATCGGAATGAGTTTGTTAACAAGACTTGATCAACCTTGTTACTGGATTCATTTTGATGAGCATGAGACGGATGAAACTAGAAGCACAAACTTCTGTACCCCTTCTATACTTTCTGTTATTTAGCTGAAATAAAATAAAAATAGTATTTTTCTGTCTGTTTCCTGACTTATCCATGCAATATAAAAATATCCCGAAAATAAAAGTCCTCAGAATGCCATGCCAATTTAATATGATTTTTTCGGGAATATTTGAGGATTTACAGTGCAAAAATTACCGCGGGGGGAGCTGCCACCTGGTCACGAGGGTGGAGGGCGCGCCCCCCCTGCCTCGTGGGCCCACGGTGGCCCTCCTGCACTTATCCCTGCACCCATCTTCTTCCTCTTCCTCACACAAACCCGAAAAACCAACTCAAGCACGAGTTCCAGCCACTTTTGCTGTGATTTTCGATCTCCTTGCTCAAAGCACCTCTCGCAAAACTGCTTGGGGAGATTGTTCCTTGGTATGTGACTCCTCCATTGGTCCAATTAGTTTTTGTTCTAGTGCTTTATTCATTGCAAATTTGTGCTGCATAGGTGACCATGTTCTTGAGCTTGCATGTCAAATTTATATGGTTCCAAGTAGTTCTAATGCTTGATATAGGCTCTAGGCACTTGGAGGAGTAGTTGCTATCAATTTTATTGAAGTTGGTTCACTTTTGTTTGAAGTTACTAAACTTTTTTTCAGATTATTTCAGAAAATAATGAAGAGACTTTTGAGAGGCTCATCGAGCCAAAGCTCAAAGGAGAAATAAAATGAAGAAGCTCAGAGGCCCAAATATAATTTGCCTCGTACCGCGGAGATACAGCCGTGTGAATGGCCTTCTGATAATTTCTTGAGAGAGGCTGGAATTTATGGAGATTTCTACTCATTGATTTAGAATGCTGGCCTCACCGACTTCATCCGCGACCAACATCCACAGTATCTCTTACTCACAAATACTTTTGTGCAAAACTTCTACTTTTTCCCTAAGGAATCACCTCCTTCAGTAGAGTTTCATTTATATGACATTGTGAAGAAAATGCCATTGTCGGCATTTTGCGCAGTCTGCAACATACCGCATGAGGGTACGTTAGATGAACCCCACCGTCATGAGGTGGAGGCGTTCATTAAAACTATTTCCGTGGGAGAAACCAGGAAGGTTTCTGATGCAAGAATCACTAGCATACATTTTCATGTATTACGCTATTTTGCCTTATTTGCTAGTCGATGCTTGATTGGTCGCGGGAACTGTGGGAACCTTAGTGTTCCTACTATTATTATTCCGTTCCATGGTTTATACCGGGACAACACTGTTAGTATGGGCGGAATTGTTGCTAGACGGTTAAGTCTTAACCGTACTAAGGGTCCCATCTTTGGAGGCATTTATGCTTCACGCCTCGCTGCACACTTTAACATAGCTATTAGGCATTATGAGAAAGAAGAAAAATTGCTGCCTAATGCTTATCTAGATTATAAGAGTATGATAGCACATGATTTTCTTGTTAAGGGCAGGGATGGAGAGCTCAAGTATAAATTATTCTTTGATAAACATCATCCTGAAACTATTACGTTGCTTGCTCCTTCTTTGTTTAAGTTTGTAGGACCCTATCTCGTTACGTGGGCTGCCGTTCAAGCTTACCGGAATCCTGCACCAGCCACGGAACCGGAACCACAAGATGAGCCTCCACGACAATCTGTTTATTCTTGGGATCCAGAGATGACTGTCAGCCAGTGGTAGTCAGAGTCCTCTTCTTCATCACAGTATGATCCCAGTTATTCTTCGTTTCAGTATGTCGGTGTACTAAAGTAGGGGTACCTTAGTATCCCGAACTTGTGCACGGGCAGTTGCAGCGTCCCGCGGCAAGGCTTGCCGGGTGACCGTCAAGATCCTCCCTGGTTCCCTTGGAGCCATTCAAGAACAAAGTGTTCAAGGCCCCGGCAAGAAGAACTTGCCGGTAAGGAGACAAGACCCCGGCAAGAGGAGCTTGCTGGGAAGGCCAACCAAGGCTCGGTGAGCGACAAGCTCCCAGACGCGACAAGACAACGAATGCGGCAAGGCCCTTGCCGCGGCGAGCTTTCACTCTGTACCTGCGCTCCAGCGCATCCACCAACGTGTCGCCCTGGGACCCTTCCGGGCGTACGTGGCGGAAGGCTGTGCAGCCAGAGGTACACGGTGGCGAGCGGCGCTGACAAGATAGCCATCGTGGCAAGCAGTGGCGTCCCTAGCGGTCCCTTTCTGCACTGTCTAGGCGACGCAGACAGGCATTTAATGCCTTTGTCCCCTGCCGCTTAGGTTAGGTATGATAACACTGTTGTAGGCGGCGGTGCCAACCGCAGTGCTTTTTCCATTTTTGCCCTTCCCTATGTTGCCACCTGTCGGTGACCCCTTTGACATATAAAAGGAGGCCCATGCGCAACGTAGGAGGGGGTCGGACAATCATTCTCATGCTCGGTCTGGTTAGCTGCTGGTGTGTACTGTAGCAATCAGCGCTCTCGAGCAAGAATCCAATACAATCACAAGCAGGAGTAGGGTTTTACGCATCCGTGCGGCCCGAACCTGGGTAAATCGATCGCATCGCTCGTGCGCTTCGCCTCGATCTGCTCTTCGTGCACTCTCCGCCCCCCCTACCGAACCGAAAGGGGCCTCGGTCCGCCATGGTCCCATAGGTGTCCGTGGGATCAGCACCCCCGACATCTTTGGCGCGCTAGGTAGGGGGTGTGTCGAGGCTGTGTGAATCCGATTCAGCGTTCGCACGAGCTGAATCTTCATCATCTCCATCAACATGCCTCCGAAGAAGAAGGCTTCGGAGGCAGCTGCTCCGTCCGCGCCGAGCCCACCACCGCAAGAGCGAACGGCTGGTGGGGTAGACGCCGACGGGAGAACGGGCGCCGACGAGGAGGCTCATGGTGCTGCCAAGTCCAAGGACAAGACTGCGCTGCACATCGGCGGCGCGGTCGGCTCCCACGACGACCGAGCGCACTCCAAGACCTCGGCGTCCGTACACGCACCGTGCCCATCTCAGGAGGCGCGGGACCAGCAGCGTCATGGTACTCACGGTACCATACGTTTTCTGGGCCAAGATCAAGTTGGCGGATCCCGGAGTGCTCGAGACCAGCATGCACGCTAGCATGCTGGCGCGAGCGTGGCACGGTCACCTGGACAAGATACTGCTCCTTCTAACGTAGTTAGAAGTCCGAGCATATCCAGTTCATCGCGCCATTCACCACCGCCGCCCGCCACTCCGGCAGAAGCTTTAGCACGAGCTCAACTGCTCCTAGATTACCCTCCAGCGCCAGAGAAGATCGATGACTGGAGGGCCACTATCCAGAGCCTCATCGGCTTTGCCAACGGCGACGACCCACGGCAGCCGAGCACATCGCAGCCGCGGCAAGTCAGTCAGGCGCGAGCCGGTGGTGACAAGACCGGGGAGGGTGCAACCACTGTGCACTCTCCGCCTCGAAGGCCAAGATCGCCGACTCGCCAGATCCACCTCGACAGCGACTCCACCGCGTCATCAGATCCGCGAGCTCGTCGCGATCAGCGCCAAGTTCTTCACAAGAGACAGCAAGAAGATGCTCGAACATGCATCGAGCGCCGAAGAGAAGCGCGGTGTCAATCAGATCTGCGTGCTGGGCCCTCTGTTGACATGCATGCGCCCGGAGAACCAGGCGACTTGCCATACGCGGTAGGTTGCCCTGTGTTTACCCGTGAGCTGTGGCAAGTCCAGTGGCCCAGCCAGAAGCATTTTAAGCCAGACGTACCGGAGAAGTACGACGGCAAGTCGCACCCGTCAGAGCTCCTCAGCATCTACACCATTGCGGTGCAAGCTGCCGGGGGGCGAGACAACAAGGTCCTTGCCAACTACTTCCCGCTGGTGCTCAAGCCCGAAATTAGGTCCTGGCTCATGCACTTGCCGGACAACTCCATATCCTCTTGGGCAGACCTTTGCCATCAGTTTGTCGGCGCCTTTACAGGCGGCCACAAGCCACATGGCCAGGAAAGTGATCTTCACCTGCTTGCCCAGAAGGAAGGAGAGCCCCTGCGCAAGTATATTCAGAGGTTCAGCCGTGTGCAGCGCAACATCCCAGACATCCACCCTGCCGCGGTTATCAGCGCGTTCCATCAGAACGTGCGTAATCGCAGGATGCGGGAGGAGATGGCGATGAGTAGGATCAGAGACGTCAGTGAGCTATATGCCCTGGCCGACAAGTGCGCACACGCTAAGGAAGGGAGGAAACTCCCCGGAGAGACTATAGGAGCAAGGGGATCTGACAGTGAGGATGCCGCCCCGGCAAAGAAAAATCGGCGGCGCAACAGGAAGAAGGGCAAAGAGGTGCTAGTCGTTGAGCAGTCCGGCAACGACGGTGGCGCCTAGCAAGCCAAAGTTGGTAGCTCCGGCAAGGAGATTGCCGCGTGCACCAACTGCCAGGCTGTGGCAGCTGCCGACAAGCAGGACGGCACCGATAAGCAGTATTGCAAGATCCACCGCACCAAGGGCCATGACCTCCAGAGCTGCAAGAAAGTCGAGCAGCTTGTCCAGCAACAAAAGGCTGAGTACGAGCGGCGCGACAAGGAGAGGGCCCAAGGAGGCGGTGGAGAAGCCGGCAAGAAACGCGCCGGCCGGGGAGGACGCCGCGGCAAGGCCAAGCAGCGGCAAGGAGACAGACCTCCCCGCGGCCGCGACAAGGATGAAGACGAAGATGACGACGAAGACATGGATGATGTCGAGAACAGTGAGCAGGAGTTTCAGAAAGCTACAGAAGTCTTGTGTGTTGACGGCGGTGCTTCTCTGCATACTTCCCACCGCCAACTCAAATAGTGGCTGCAGGAAGTTAATGCGGCAGAGCCACCTGTCGAATCACGCAAGCTTCTGAAATGGTCCAGCACGCCTATCATCTTTGACATTGAGGACCACCCTGATCGCACAACTGCGGTCGGGTGCTTGCCGTTGTTGGTTTCGCCAACAATCCGCAACCTCAAAGTCACTAAGATGCTAGTTGACGGCGGGGCCGGCTTAAATCTGATCTCCTCCGCTGTGCTCCAGAAACTCCAGATCCCTGACAGCGAGCTCGAAGAAACCGGCACGTTCCAAGGAATTAACCCGGGAAGGAGGAAGCCGAAAGGGAAGGTCACGTTGCCGGTGACATTTGGCAGCGAGCTGAACTTCAGAACTGAGAGGGTCACTTTTGACGTTGCCGATTTTCCATTGCCTTACAATGGGATACTTGGCCGTCCAACGCTCGCCAAGTTCATGGCAGCCTCTCACTATGCATACAACATGCTCAAGATGCCAGGCCCGATAAGCGTCATCTCCGTTCCTGGCGACAAGAAAGATGCCCTTATCTGCACCGACAAGATCTACCGGGAAGCAGCAGCCGCTACAGATCGCAAACCGCTTGCCGCTGAAGCTCCCGGGGGGAAGAAGAAGACCAAGTCCGGCAAGAGCTCTGATGCCCACTCCGGCAAGCGCACCTCTTCGGAGTGCTGCGCTACCATAGAGGACGCACCATCGAGCTCCACCGGCAAGTGTAAGAAGGTAATGGCAGCTCCACCACATACCAAGAAGGTGTCCGCCAAGGAGGACGGCACTGGTGGTACCTTCACCATCAGTGCCACGCTTGACCCTAAATAGGAAAGCGCGCTCGTTACTTTCCTGCGGGCGAATGTCGACGTGTTTGCATGGCAACCGTCTGATATCCCCGGTGTTCCCAGGAAAGTAATTGAGCACCATCTTGCCGTTTGTCCTCATGCGCGGCCCGTCAAGCAGAAGGTCAAGAAACAAGCAGTGGAGCGCCAAGAATTCATAGCAGAAGAAATCAAGAAATTGGAAGCAGCAGGCCTTGTCAGAGGAGTGCTCCATCCCACGTGGCTGGCCAATCCTGTAGTCGTGCGCAAGGCGAATGGAAAATGGAGGCTTTGTATTGACTTTACTGATGTTAATAAAGCTTGTCCCAAAGACCCATTTCCCTTGCCGCGCATTGACCAGATCGTTGACTCCACAGCCGGATGTGATTTGCTTTCATTTCTTGACGCATATTCAGGATACCATCAGATCTTCATGGCAGAAGAGGATGAGGAGAAAACAACATTCATTACTCCATGTGGCACATACTGTTTCATATGGATGCCTTTCGGATTAAAGAATGCTGGTTCAACATTTGCAAGAGTAGTCCATGTCACTTTGGAACCACAGATACACAGAAATGTAGAAGCCTACATGGATGACATAGTGGTCAAGAGCAAAGACAGGGCAACCTTAATTCAAGATTTAGACGAGACCTTTGCAAATCTGCGCAAGATCAACCTCAAGCTCAACCCCGAGAAGTGTGTGTTTGGAGTCCCTTCCGGCAAGCTTCTCGGGTTCTTTGTGTCTCAGCGGGGAATTGAAGCCAATCCCGACAAGATCAAGGCCATTGAGTAGATCGAAGCACCAAAGCGCGTCAAGGATGTACGAAGACTTGCCGGCTGCGTGGCTGCTCTCAGCAGGTTTATCTCTCGGTCTGCTGAGCGCGCCCTGCCATTTTTCAAAATTTTGAAAAAGGCAGGTCCAATGAAATGGACTCTGGAAGCGGAGGCTGCTCTGCAGGACTTGAAGAGATAGCTGTCCTACACTCCAACACTTGTCGCACCTAAACCGCAAGAGAAGTTGCTGCTGTATATAGCGGCAACCAATCAAGTGGTTAGTGCTGCGTTAGTGGCAGAGAGGGAGGCAGATGACGAGCCAGCAACCACGGCAAGCGCATCCAGCGACAAGCAAGGGGCTTCCCCGACAAGCTCTGGTCCCGACAAGGATGGATCTGCACAGGCATGCGAAGAGGTGCAAAAGAGAATGGTGCAGCGCCCAGTCTACTTTGTCAGTTCCCATCTGCAGGGGGCTAGGTCAAGGTACTCTGGTGTGCAGAAGTTGCTTTACGGCCTTCTTATGGCCTCGAGAAAGCTGCGCCATTACTTCCAGGCACATGAGATCACAGTTGTCACTCGCTTTCCGCTGAAGAGGATACTGCAGAATCCAGAAGCAACAGGCAGGATTGTCGAGTGGGCATTGGAACTGTCAAGATTTGGTCTCAAATTTGAGAGTACTTCAACTATCCAAAGCAGGGCATTGGCAGAATTCATAGCAGAGTGGACGCCAACACCAGACGAAGAAATTCCGGAGACGAGCATCCCCGGTTGAGGAAGCAAGAAAAGTGGCTGATGTACTTTGTGAAGGAAATATGCCCTAGAGGCAAATAATAAAGTTATTATTTATTTCCTTACATCATGATAAATGTTTATTATTCATGCTAGAATTGTATTAACCGGAAACATAATACATGTGTGAATACATAGACCAACAGAGTGTCACTAGTATGCCTCTACTTGACTTAGCTCGTTAATCAAAGATGGTTATGTTTCCTAACCATGAACAAGAGTTGTTATTTGATTAACGAGGTCACATCATTAGTAGAATGATCTGATTGACATGACCCATTCCATTAGCTTAGCACCCGATCGTTTAGTATGTTGCTTATTGCTTTTCTTCATGACTTATACATGTTCCTATAACTATGAGATTATGCAACTCCCGTTTACCGGAGGAACACTTTGGGTACTACCAAACGTCACAACGTAACTGGGTGATTATAAAGGAGTACTACAGGTGTCTCCAATGGTAGATGTTGGGTTGGCGTATTTCGAGATTAGGGTTTGTCACTCCGATTGACGGAGAGGTATCTCTGGCCCTCTCGGTAATGCACATCACATAAGCCTTGCAAGCACTGCAACTAATAAGTTAGTTGTGAGATGATGTATTACGGAACGAGTAAAGAGACTTGCCGGTAACGAGATTGAACTAGGTATTGGATACCGACGATCGAATCTCGGGCAAGTAACATACCGATGACAAAGGGAACAACGTATGTTGTTATGCGGTCTGACCGATAAAGATCTTCGTAGAATATGTAGGAGCCAATATGGGCATCCAGTCCCGCTATTGGTTATTGACCGGAGACGTGTCTCGGTCATGTCTACATTGTTCTCGAACCGTAGGGTCCGCACGCTTAACGTTACGATGACGTTATTATGAGTTTATGCATTTTGATGTACCGAAGGTTGTTCGGAGTCCCGGATGAGATCAAGGACATGACGAGGAGTCTCGAAATGGTCGAGACGTAAATATTGATATATTGGGAAGCCTATGTTTGGGCACACGGAAGTGTTCCGGGTGAAATTCGGGAATTTTACCGGATTACCGGGGGTTACCGGAACCCCCCCGGGAGGCAAATGGGCCTATTGGGCCTTAGTGGAAAAGAGAGAAGGGGCAGCCCATAGCTGGCCGAACCCCCCTTCCCTAGTCCTATAGGACTAAGGAGAAGGGGCCGGCCCCCTCTCTTCTCTTTCTCCCGAGAGTCCTATTAGGAATTAGGATTTGGGGAGAGTCCTACTCCCGGTAGGAGTGGGACTCCTCCTGCGCCTCCCTCCTAGCCGGCCGACCCCCTTGCCCTGGCCTATATACGGGGGCAGGGGGCACCCCATAGACACACAACTTGATCCTTGAGATCGTTCCTTAGCCGTGTGCGGTGCCCCCTGCCACCAAATTCCACCTCGATCATACCGTTGTAGTGCTTAGGCGAAGCCCTGCGTCGGTAGTACATCAAGATCGTCACCACGCCGTTGTGCTGACGGAACTCTTCCTCGACGCTTTGCTGGATCGGAGCCCGAGGATCGTCATCGAGCTGAACGTGTGCTAAGAACTCGGAGGTGCCGGAGTAACGGTGCTTGGATCGGTCGGATCGGGAAGAAGACGTACGACTACTTCCTCTACGGTGTGTGATCGCTTCCGCAGTCGGTCTGCGTTGGTACGTAGACAACACTCTCCCCTCTCGTTGCTGTGCATCACCATGATCTTGCGTGTGCGTAGGAAAATTTTCGAAATTACTGCGTTCCCCAACAGTGGCATCCGAGCCTAGGTTTTATGGTTTGATGTTATTTGCACGAGTAGAACACAAGTGAGTTGTGGGCGATACAAGTCATACTGCCTACCAGCATGTCATACTTTGGTTCGGCGATATTGTTGGGTGAGACGATCCGGACCAACCTTACGCGTACTCTTACGCGAGACCGGTTCCCTCGATGTGCTTCTCACATAGATGGCTTGCGGAAGACTGTCTCTCCAACTTTAGTTGAACCAAGTGTGACTACGCCCGGTCCTTGAGAAGGTTAAAACGGAGTCTATTTGACGAACTATCGTTGTGGTTTTGATGCGTAGGTGAGATGAGTTCTTACTTAAGCCCGTAGCAGCCACGTAAAACTTGCAACAACAAAGTAGAGGACGTCTAACTTGTTTTTGCAGGGCATGTTGTGATGTGATATGGTCAAGGCATGATGCTGATTTTATTGTATGAGATGATCATGTTTTGTAACCGAGTTATCGGCAACTGGCAGGAGCCATATGGTTGTCGCTTTATTGTATGCAATGCAATCGCGATGTAATGCTTTAGTTTATTACTAAGCGGTAGTGATAGTCGTGGAAGCATTAGATTGGCGAGACGACAACGATGCTACGATGGAGATCAAGGTGTCGAGCCGGTGACGATGGTGATCATGACGGTGCTTCGGAGATGGAGATCACAAGCACAAGATGATGATGGCCATATCATATCACTTATATTGATTGCATGTGATGTTTATCCTTTTATGCATCTTATCTTGCTTTGATTGACGGTAGCATTATAAGATGATCTCTCACTAAATTATCAAGAAGTGTTCTCCCTGAGTATGCACCGTTGCCAAAGTTCGTCGTGCCCAGACACCACGTGATGATCGGGTGTGATAAGCTCTACGTCCAAATACAACGGGTGCAAAACAGTTGCACACGCAGAATACTCAGGTTATACTTGACGAGCCAAGCATATACAGATATGGCCTCGGAACACGGAGACCGAAAGGTCGAGCGTGAATCATATAGTAGATATGATCAACATAACGATGTTCACCATTGAAAACTACTCCATCTCACGTGATGATCGGTTATGGTTTAGTTGATTTGGATCACGTGATCACTTAGAGGATTAGAGGGATGTCCATCTAAGTGGGAGTTCTTAAGTAATTTGATTAACTGAACTTAAACTTATCATGAACTTAGTACCTGATAGTATCTTGCTTGTTTATGTTGATTGTAGATAGATGGCTCGTGCTGTTGTTTCGTTAAATTTTAATGCGTTCCTTGAGAAAGCAAAGTTGAAAGATGATGGTAGCAATTACACGGACTGGGTCCGTAACCTGAGGATTATCCTCATTGCTGCACAGAAGAATTACGTCCTGGAAGCACCGCTGGGTGACAGGCCTGCTGCTGGAGCAACGCCAGATGTTGTGAACGTCTGGAAGAGCAAAGCTGATGACTACTCGATAGTTCAGTGTGCCATGCTTTACGGCTTAGAATCGGGACTTCAACGACGTTTTGAACGTCATGGAGCATATGAGATGTTCCAGGAGTTGAAGTTAATATTTCAAGCAAATGCCCGAATTG
Organism: Triticum urartu; assembly: GCF_003073215.2. Classification (NCBI taxonomy): domain Eukaryota; kingdom Viridiplantae; phylum Streptophyta; class Magnoliopsida; order Poales; family Poaceae; genus Triticum; species Triticum urartu. The sequence continues at coordinate 54,334,436 of NC_053028.1, read as the reverse complement.
AGAGATATGAAGTCTCCAATAAGTTCTATAGCTGGAAGATGGAGGAGAACAGTTCTGTCAGTGAGCATATACTCAAAATGTCTGGGTATAATAATCACTTGATTCAGATGGGAGTTAATCTTCCAGATGACTGCGTCATTGACAGAATTCTCCAATCACTGCCACCAAGCTACAAGAGCTTCGTGATGAACTATAATATGCAAGGGATGAACAAGACTATGAGACTGGTCACTGGAAGCGGAACTGCCCCAAGTATTTGGCGGATAAGAAGGATGGCAAGGTGAACAAAGGTATATGTGATATACATGTTATTTATGTGTACCTTACTAATGCTCGCAGTAGCACCTGGGTATTTGATACTGGTTCTGTTGCTAATATTTGCAACTTGAAACAGGGGCTACGAATTAAGAGAAGATTGGCTATGGACGAGGTAACGATGCGCGTGGGAAATGGTTCTGAAGTCGATGTGATTGCGGTCGGCACGCTACCTCTACATCTACCTTCGGGATTAGTATTAGACCTAAATAATTATTATTTGGTGCCAGTGTTGAGCATGAACATCATATCTGGATCTTGTTTGATGCGAGATGGTTATTCATTTAAATCAGAGAATAATGGTTGTTCTATTTATATGAGTAATATCTTTTATGGTCATGCACCCTTAAAGAGTGGTCTATTTTTGTTGAATCTTGATAGTAGTGATACACATATTCATAATATTGAAGCCAAAAGATGCAGAGTTGATAATGATAGTGCAACTTATTTGTGGCACTGCCGTTTAGGTCATATCGGTGTAAAGTGCATGAAGAAACTCCATACTGATGGACTTTTGGAACCACTTGATTATGAATCACTTGGTACTTGCGAACCGTGCCTCATGGGCAAGATGACTAAAACGTCGTTCTCCAGAACTATGGAGAGAACAACAGATTTGTTGGAAATCATACATACAAATGTATGTGGTTCGATGAATGTTGGTGCTCGTGGCGGATATCGTTATTTTCTCACCTTCACAGATGATTTAAGCAGATATGGGTATATCTACTTAATGAAACATAAGTCTGAAACGTTTGAAAAGTTCAAAGAATTTCAGAGTGAAGTTGAAAATCATCGTAACAAAAAAATAAAGTTTCTACGATCTGATCGGGGAGGAGAATATTTGAGTTATGAGTTTGGTCTTCATTTGAAACAATGCGGAATAGTTTCACAACTCATGCCACCCAGAACACCATAGTGTAATGGTGTATCCAAACATCGTAATCGTACTCTACTAGATACGGTGCGATCCATGATGTCTCTTACTGATTTACCGCTATCATTTTGGGGTTATGCTTTAGAGACGGCCGCATTCACGTTAAATAGGGCACCAGCAAAATTCCTTTGAGACGATGCCTTATGAACTGTGGTTTGGCAAGAAACCAAAGTTGTCGTTTCTGGAAGTTTGGGGCTGCGATGCTTCTGTGAAAAAGCTTCAACCTGATAAGCTTGAACCCAAATCGAAGAAATGTGTCTTCATAGGATACCCAAAGGAGACTATTGGGTACACCTTCTATCACAGATCCGAAGGCAAAACTTTTGTTGCTAAATTTGGAATCTTTCTGGAGAAGGAGTTTCTCTCGAAAGAAGTGAGTGGGCAGAATAAGTAGAACTTGATGGAGGTACACTATATCAATCAACGTTCTACTTTCCCTGCTCCCCACTATTGTTGCCAAAAGTATTGTCTTTCTATTCGGAAGAAAGATGGGCACGGTTTCTACGAAACACCTCTTATCACCACCATTAGTGAGGAGTAGGGATGTTATGACCTAGAATGATTTACAGTCAGGAAACCTCAAGAATACAAGAAGTTGTTACTGGAAGACCTCGTAGTCTAACGGCGCCACAGTAGTACTAGGGTATCGCAGCACCAGAGTAGGTAAAGTGTGGTAGCACACACTACTCTGGTCTGGAAAGCTTACTGTTATGTATCTTCGGCAGTGACGAACCTACCGAACTTAATGAAGAATTGCGATGGGATAGAGGCATATTCGGCCTAGTATATTTAGCGAGAGATGTCTTTGAGGATCGGAGACTGAATATCTGTAGAATGAGCGAATCCGCCTCAGTCACGAGAACAACGTCGAAAGATCGTTCAGATTTAGTTCCACCTTAGCCACAGATGGGTGCTGGTATTGGGCTCAACCCCAAGCAGTTATCAATATGGGACGTATAAATAGTCTTCAAGAAGACTGCACGCTGGCATGCCGGTAATGTTACTCGTCTCATAAAGCTCGACTTGTTAAAAGGTTTTCGACAAGTTCAAGGGATTGACTACGATGAGACCTTCTCACCCGTAGCGATGCTTAAGTCTGTCCGAATCATGTTAGCAATTGCCGCATTTTATGATTATGAAATTTGGCAAATGGATGTAAAAACTGCATTCCTGAATGGATTTCTGGAAGAAGAGTTGTATATGATGCAACCAGAAGGTTTTTGTCGATCCAAAGGGAGCTAACAAAGTGTGCAAGCTCAGCGATCCATTTATGGACTGGTGCAAGCCTCTCGGAGTTGGAATAAACGCTTTGATAGTGTGATCAAAGCATTTGGTTTTGTACAGACTTTTGGAGAAGCCTGTATTTACAAGAAAGTGAGTGGGAGCTCTGTAGCATTTCTGATATTATATGTGGATGACATATTACTGATTGGAAATGATATAGAATTTCTGGATAGCATAAAGGGATACTTGAATAAGAGTTTTTCAATGAAAGACCTCGGTGAAGCTGCTTACATATTGGGCATTAAGATCTATAGAGATAGATCAAGACGCTTAATTGGACTTTTCCACAAAGCACATACCTTGACAAAGTTTTGAAGAAGTTCAAAATGGATCAAGCAAAGAAAGGGTTCTTGCCTGTGTTACAAGGTGTGAAGTTGAGTAAGACTCAATGCCCGACCACTGCAGAAGATAGAGAGAAAATGAAAGATGTTCCCTATGCTTCAGCCATAGGCTCTATCATGTATGCAATGCTGTGTATGAGACCTGATGTGTGCCTTGCTATAAGTCTAGCAGGGAGGTACCAAAGTAATCTAGGAGTGGATCACTGGACAGTGGTCAAGAACATCCTGAAATACCTGAAAAGGACTAAGGATATGTTTCTCGTTTATGGAGGTGACAAAGAGCTCATCGTAAATGGTTACGTTGATGCAAGCTTTGACACTGATCCGGACGATTCTAAATCGCAAACCGGATATGTGTTTACATTGAATGGTGGAGCTGTTAGTTAGTGCAGTTCTAAACAAAGCGTCGTGGTGGGATTTACGTGTGAAGCGGAGTACATAACTGCTTCGGAAGCAGCAAATGAAGGAGTCTGGTGAAGGAGTTCATATCCGATCTAGGTGTCATACCTAGTGCATCGGGTCCAATGAAAATCTTTTGTGACAATACTGGTGCAATTGCCTTTGGCGAAGGAATCCAGATTTCACAAGAGGACCAAGCACATCAAGAGATGCTTCAATTCCATCCGAGATTTAGTCTAGGTGGGAGACATAGAAATTTGCAAGATACATATGAATCTGAATGTTGCATACCCGTTGACTAAGCCTCTTCCATGAGCAAAACATGATCAGCACCAAGGCTCCATGGGTGTTAGGATCATTACTGTGTAATCTAGATTATTGACTCTAGTGCAAATGGGAGACTGAAGGAAATATGCCCTAGAGGCAATAATAAAGTTATTATTTATTTCGTTATATCATGATAATTGTTTATTATTCATGCTAGAATTGTATTAACCGGAAACATAATACATGTGTGAATACATAGACAAACAGAGTGTCACTAGTATGCCTCTAATTGACTAGCTCGTTGATCAAAGATGGTTAAGTTTCCTAGCCATTGACATGGGTTGTCATTTGATTAACGGGATCACATCATTAGGAGAATGATGTGATTGACCTGACCCATTTCGTTAGCTTAGCACCCGATCGTTTAGTATGTTGCTATTGCTTTCTTCATGACTTATACATGTTCCTATGACTATGAGATTATGCAACTCCCGTTTACCGGAGGAACACTTTGTGTGCTACCAAACATCACAACGTAACTGGGTGATTATAAAGGCAACGATCGAATCTCGGACAAGTAACATACCGATGACAAAGGGAACAACGTATGTTGTTATGCGGTCTGACCGATAAAGATCTTCGTAGAATATGTAGGAGCCAATATGAGCATCCAGGTTCCTCTATTGGTTATTGACCCGAGACATGTCTCAGTCATGTCTACATAGTTCTCGAACCCGTAGGGTCCGTATGCTTAACGTTTCGATGACAGTTATATTATGACTTTATATGTTTTGATGTACCGAAGGTTGTTTGGAGTCCTGGATGTGATCACGGACATGACGAGGAGTCTCAAAATGGTCGAGACATGAAGATTGATATATTGGAAGCCTATGTTTGGATATCGGAAATGTTCCGGGTGAAATCGTGATTTTACCAGAGTACCGAGGGGTTACCGGAACCCCCGGGGGCTTAATGGGCCATAGTGGGCCTTGTGGAGAAGAGGAGAGGCGTCCAGGGTAGGGCCGCGTGCCCCTCCCCCCTAGTCCGAATAGGACAAGGAGAGGGGGGTGGCGCCCCCCCTTTCCTTCCTCTCTCCCTCCTCTTTTCCCCTCAACTCCTAGTCCAACAAGGAAAAGGGAGGGAGTCCTACTCCCGGTAGGAGTAGGACTCCTCCTGGCGCTCCTCCTCTAGGCCGGCCACACCTCCCCCTTGCTCCTTTATATATGGGGGCAGGAGGGCACCCTAGAGACACAACAATTGATCATTTGATCTTTTAGCCGTGTGCGGTCCCCCCCTCCACCATAGTCCACCTCGATAATACTGTAGCGGTGCTTAGGCGAAGCCCTGCGTCGGTAGAACATCATCACCGTCACCACACCGTCATGCTGACGAAACTCTCCCTCAACACTCATCTGGATCGGAGTTCGAGGGACGTCATCGGGCTGAACGTGTGCAAAACTCGGAGGTGTCGTGCATTCGGTACTTGATCCATCGGATCGTGAAGACGTACGACTACAGCAACCGCGTTGTGCTAAAGCTTCCGCTTTCGGCCTACGAGGGTACGTGGACAACACTCTCCCCTCTTGTTGCTATGCATCACCATGATCTTGCGTGCGCATAGGAATTTTTTTGAAATTACTATGTTCCCCAACAAAATGTTCGGTTCTACTAGTACTAAAAAGTCCGTACAGCATAGATACTCCATAAGCACAACACACAACTAGTCCAAATCATTAAGATGGAGCCTGGCATCTTACAGTACTATGACGAATGGAAGCTCCTTGTTCACATCATCTTCTTCCTACCCCTCAAACAATGGAAGTGTAATTATGATCTCTTGGAGGCGATGCATAGTTAACATAAAGCGGCTCAAAGGATCTTCGTTGCTCACATTTCCTAAAAACGCACCAGCAATGTCACAATGCAACAGACGGCTAACACACTGCTCGATCAACAGTTCACGCTCGTTGATCAGGGCCATCCTAGGGGGATGTTTAATGCTCATATCAAGCGGTGGCAATGCCTCCATTGCTGACAAGTTAATCCGGTACTGAAAGCCCCACGTCTCAGCATCATAGTCCCGCAACACCCAAATATCTAAATTGACACAGTCATTGGTGGTGTGATAACCCACAAGTATAGGGGATCGCAACAGTTTTCGAGGGTAGAGTATTCAACCCAAATTTATTGATTCGACACAAGGGGAGCCAAAGAATATTCTCAAGTATTAGCAGCTGAGTTGTCAATTCAACCACACCTGGAAACTTAGTATCTGCAGCAAAGTGTTTAGTAGCACAGTAATATGATAGTGGTGGTAATGGTAAAAAAAGAGTAGTGCAAGCATTAGTAAATATTTTTGGTATTTTGTAGTGATTGTAATAGTAGAAAAGGGAAAGTAAATAAGCGTAAACCAGTATATGGAAAACTCGTAGGCACCGTATCAGTGATGGATAATTATGCCGGATGCGGTTCATCATGTAACAATCATAACATAGGGTGACACAGAACTAGCTCCAATTCATCAATGTAATGTAGGCATGTATTCCGTATATAGTCATACGTGCTTATGGAAAAGAACTTGCATGACATCTTTTGTCCTACCCTCCCGTGGCAGCGGGGTCCTATCGGAAACTAAGGGATATTAAGGCCTCCTTTTAATAGAGAACCGGAACAAAGCATTAGCGCATAGTGAATACATGAACTCCTCAAACTATGGTCATCACCGAGAAGTATCCCGATTATTGTCACTTCGGGGTTGTCGGATCATAACACATAATAGGTGACTATAGACTTGCAAGATAGGATCAAGAACACACATATATTTATGAAAACATAATAGGTTCAGATCTGAAATCATGGCACTCGGGCCCTAGTGACAAGCATTAAGCATAGCAAAGTCATAGCAACATCAATCTAAGAACATAGTGGATACTAGGGTTCAAACCCTAACAAAACTAACTCGATTACATGATAAATCTCATCCAACCCATCACCGTCCAGCAAGCCTACGATGGAATTACTCACGCACGGCGGTGAGCATCATGAAATTGGTGATGGAGGATGGTTGATGATGACGACGACGACGACGAATCCCCCTCTCCTGAGCCCCGAATGGACTCCAGATCAGCCCTCCTGAGAGGTTTTAGGGCTTGGCAGCGGCTCCGTATCGTAAAACGTGATGATTTCTTCTCTCCTATTTTTTTCTCTCCGAAAGCCAATATATAGAGTTGGAGTTGGCGTCGGAGGAGCCTCAGGGGGCCCACGAGGTAGGGGGGGGGGGCGCCCCCCACCCTCGTGGACAGGGTGTGGGCCCCCTGGACTTCATCTTTGGTGAGGATTTTTTATTATTTTTTATATGACACCCCGTGGAGTTTCAAGTCATTCCGAGAACTTTTGTTTTCTGCACATAAAACAACATCATGGCAATTCTGCTGAAAATAGCGTCAGTCCGGGTTAGTTGCAATCAAATCATACAAGTTAGAGTCCAAAGCAAGGGAAAAAGTGTTTGGAAAAGTAGATACGACGGAGACGTATCAACTCCTCCAAGCTTAAACCCTTGCTTGTCCTCAAGCAATTCAGTTGACAAACTGAAAGAAAGAAAAACTTTTACGAACTCTATTTGCTCTTGTTGTTGTAAATATGTAAAGCCAACATTCAGGTTTTCAGCAAAGATTATAACTAACCACATTTGCAATAATTCTTGGGTCTCACAACTACTCATATCAATAGCATAATCAACTAGCGAGCAATAATAATAAATCTCGGTTGACAACACTTCCACAAAACAATGATAATATGATATAATAAGATGGTATCTCGTTAGCCCTTTCTGAGACCGCAAAACATAAATGCAGAGCACCTTTAAAGATCAAGGACCGACTAGACATTGTAATTCATGGTAAAAGAGATCCAATCATAGTCATACCCAATATAAATTAACAATGATGAATGCAAATGACAGCTGTGCTCTCCAGCAAATGCTTTTTAATAAGAGGGTGATGACTCAACATAAAAGTAAATGGATAGGCCCTTCGCAGCGGGAAGTAGGGATTTGTAGAGGTGCCAGAGCTCGGTTTTGAAATAGAGATAAATTATATTTTGAGCCGTATACTTTCATTGTCAACATAACAACTAAGAGATGGCGATATGTTCCATGTCACACACATTATAGGCGGTTCCCAAACAGAATGGTAAAGTTTATACTCCCCCTCCACCAACAAGCATCAATCCATGGCTTGCTCGAAATAACGAGTGCCTCCAACATACATCAGGTCCCAGGGGAGTTTTGTTTGCAATTATTTTTCATTTAGTTTGCATAAAGCATGGGACTGGGCATCCCGGTGACCAGCCATTTTCTCGTGAGTGAGGAGCGGAGTCCACTCCTCTTGAGAATAACCCGCCTAACATGGAAGATAAGGGCAGCCTTGGTTGATACATGAGCTATTCGAGCATACAAAACAGAATATTTATTTGAAGGTTTAGAGTTTGGCACATACAAATTTACTTGGAACGGCAGGTAGATACCGCATATAGGAAGGTATGGTGGACTCTTCTGGAATAACTTTCGGGTTTAAGGGATTGGATGCACAAGCAGTATCACTACAAAAAAATACACTTCCGTGATGATACGTGTTTGTCATAGTAGGTCGCTTTTTTTGTCATGCATGTACATCCATGACAAATTTATGACAGAATCAAGATAGTCATACCCGTGCTGTCGTAGAAGTGTTCCATGACATTACCAAAATTATCATCACGGAAGTGTCCACTTCCATGACGATAAATCGCGCGTCACAGAAGTGCTTTCGTCAAGGGTGACCGACACGTGGCATCCACCGTAACGGAATGCCGTTAAGCTATCGGGTTGGGTTTTGGATCCGGTAACCCGTTAACAGCCCCGACCAATGGGAAATTTCCACGTGTAAAATTCTTATTAGCCGGACGAAACACGTGTCAGCTCGTCAGTGGGTCAGATAGGCGCCTATGATACGTCGACACATGGCACGGCCCAACAAAGGCCCATTCCTGTGTAAAGGCCGGCCCGTTTGACTTGGTCAAAAGCTGGCGGGCCGGCCATGGAAAGCTGTTAACGGCCTGTTCGAATATAGCCCATTTACAGCCCGCTAACCCAAGGCCCGTTATGCCCTATCTGAATTAGGCCCAGTAGCGTCATCTGGGCCATCCAATAGGATTCCAGCCCGTTTTTACTTCTAGCCCATGTATGGCCCATGATGTCTTTCGGCCCATATGAGGCCCTATGTAACTCTTGGCCTACTAACGGCCCATGGTGAAATTGGCCCATAATGAACAGTGTATCACTTTACACCCATTAACGGCCCATGGTGAAACTGGCCCGTGATGAACAGTGTATCACTTTATACCCATTAACGGCCCGTTATTCCGTTGGGCCGTTTCCAGCCCATGTTATCTTTCGGACTTCTCAGAGCCCATTTATTCTTGAGCTCATTTCCAGCATTTGTTTACTTACGGCCCATTGCTGTCATTTTCTGCTTGTGGGCCAAATTCAGCCCGTGGTTACTGTCGGCCCGTTTGTGGTCCGTTAAAACGTTGGGCCGTTTTCATAGCGTCATCAAATACGGCCTATTAACGATGGCCCGTTATGGTCGGCCAATGAACGGACGATTCCAACTCTAGCCCGTTTACGGCCATAATGCGGCCTGTTATTGGCCCATGTTTGGCCATCGATCATACTGCCCGTATAAGGCCCATTGATGATACGACCCGTAGAAGGCCCATTGTTTCTACGGCCCGTAGAAGGCCCATTGTCTCTACAGCCCGTAGAAGGCCCATTGTTTCTACGGCCCGTAGAAGGCCCACTGTTTCTATGGCCCGTAGGAGGCCCAGTGTCACTATAGTAAATATTAGCCCACGGTTATTATGGCCTAGTTTTAAAAAATAGGTTAATGCAGCCACTAGCAAACCGCGGAAAAAGAACTGCAATGACTAGAAGCAAACAAATAAACAAGACAACAAGGAAATAAATAAGCAAGCAACTTACGCTAGGCTATCACGGCTATCACACATATTACATCCACTGGGCATCAAAGTTCGCCACCAGTGCAAATAAACGCGCCGACAAAAGAATATACAAAACTGAGAGCACTTCAGAAGGCACTAGGCCTGGCCAGGTCGGGCCCCCCAAACAGCTGAAGAAGCTGAGTAGACCTCAGTTGTGTCAATGATAGATGCATCAACACTAGATTTAAGGCATGATGGTGCACACGGCAGTCCTCTGACATCTTCATTGCATCTTTGACTTCAAGTCGGAGCTGAGCTAAAGCAAGCCTTTCCGCTTTAAGTTGAGACTGAAGAAGTCGAACTGATTGAGGTAGCGACTGCACAGAGGTTGTCTCACACCTGCTGGTGAGTAGCTTCAACTCACTGTCTTCATCAAGACAGGACCTTGGGGTCATCTCGCTGTCCTCAAGATGGTTTGGCTCACTATCTTCCCTAAAGTTCTGCCTGGCGTAAGAGATACGAGTCTGAAAGAGAAACAAGGAGACATGTCACAGGTTTCACAGTTATATAAGCAAATAAATGGATCTGTTCTGCATAAGGAACATGTTTTTACAACTACAATTTGAAACTGGTAGTTGTTGCAAACATCCAATCAGATGTAAACAGCAAAGCAAACAACAGTGGAGGAAATGATGCCTATCCAAATCTATACTAGAACAAAGTTTGAAGGCTTGAGAAGGATGAACTTACATTACATGTTAACACGGGCTGGACAAAGCCCTTCTCCATGTTGATGGAAGGATAATTCAATAAATTCCCCAAAGAAAATTCTTTATAAGCATTGCCATTATTCTACATTTTGCAAAGAGTAAATATAGATCAAATAATATTGGAAGAAACAGAGGATAATGAAGCTCAGGTGCAGACTGATGATACATAATCAAATAGCAATTAATTAAGTACAGCGTTACAAGGCAAAAGGGAGAGAGGTACTGACAAGAGCAATGCAGAGCCCGTTATTGTTTTGAGATCGTAGGATCCTTTGAGCAAGGAGATTCATCTGAAATTAGTTTTCATACAAGAGAGAAGGTAAGGCACAAGCAGAAATTTAGGAGTTCAAATTTTGAATTGATATCATAGACAGTACCTGACGCTTGGCTCCCAGCAGTTCTAATAGGGGTTTGGCCACTGGAGTAGGGGTAAAGTGTGGTACAGTTGGGCCTGTGTTTTCTGTGGCTGCTAATCTATCTGATTTAACAGGTATCACTACCTTTTCCAAATACCTAGTTTGTACTCCTTGACGACCTGCACTCACCCTCTTCCTTTTGGACACCTATTACGAAAGAACAACATTTGACTGGAAAAACATAGTGTGACAACACATGGAATAGGTACAGAAAATGGATAGGTATGGCATATACTCATATATGATGCTTAAACTAAGCAGATGGTGTAACAAAGTAGAAGTAATGCAAGAGGTCAGATGCAAAATATGTGCGACCAATACAACTTTGCAAAGTTAGAGCAAGCACCTTGATGGGTGAATAAGATAGGCCATCCTCCACCATGCCAAGTTTGATAGCCAGTGGATCGTTCCACAATATTCCTCTCATGCGCCCATTCTCATATTCATTTTGATAATGTTCAATATCTGACATGCATGAAAACATAAAAACAAGTGAGATTTTCTTTGTAATGCAGAAGTGATTCTAATCCAATACTGCCTCCCTGTAAACCCCTTTGTGCTATCTCTGCAATTCTTTTAAAAGATGCCATGCATGCTGTAATTTGTTGTGTGCATTAATATAATGTGGCCTACTACTCAAAATATGAGAGCTCCAGAAGTGATGACACTTCGCAGATGATAGCTTCAACATATAATAAAGAAGAACAAGTCGACCTGACCTGACAGATTTAAAATATACTAAGGGAGAACAACTCGACCTGACCAGTCGACTGCAAGAGAAGAGTATCATCTTAAAGAAGAGTAGAAGAGTAAGCAGATTGAAGATATTACAAGTCTTTCAATACAATGTCGGTTGGCCACCCATGATGAACCAGAGCGCAAAGAGAAATACTATTCTTTCCGGTCTCTCCATATGTGGCTGACATGCATTTCGAAACTAAAGTAGGAACATTTAGCTAACCAATTAAACATCTCTCAGTTTTACTAATATCAGCAATAATATCATATATGAATTTGTACAACTAAGCTTGTTTAGCTCGATAGGTGGAGCAGTGCTATTACGACACGAACCACGTAGGCTGATTGTGGTCATCATAAAATGGGGAAAACATAAGCATGATGAGTACAGTGTTGACCGTGGCAGTGGGATGGAAGATCTAAAGCTGCAAACCATGCAAAGGGTAGTTAGCAACCGGTGTTTGCTTTGAAATAACAACTAAGATTTGGTATGCACAAGAAAGTATGGTCAACAAGTGATAAAGAAATGCAATTGTTCTGTCTCTCTATATGTCGCGACATGCATTTGGAAACTCAAGTGGGACCTTTAGCTCACCAATTAAATATGTCGGTTAACTAATATCAGTATCATATCACAATCATATTTGAACAACTAAGCTTTCGAATTCTGAGTGTTGTGTTGTTTAGCTTGAAGGGTGGAGTAATGCTAGTACAACATAAAGCACCTACGCAGATCATAGTAGAGTAGATAAAAGGGGAAAACCCTATGCATCAAGAGAAAAATCAGGAAAGTGGAACTAGCTGGGCCAGTGGATGGTGCACATGATTTTCGAAACGAATATAGGAACATTAGGTGACCAATTAAACGTTCTTTGTTTTAGTGATATGAGCATCATATCAGATTCGTATTTCAACACATAAGCTTTGGGTTGAGGTCTTGAGGAGCAGTGCTAGCACAACACGAAGCACCTACGATGATGGTAGTGAATATAAAGGGGGAAACCATAAGCTTTACGAGTATAGTGCTCGTGCCATGGCGGATCTGAAGGTGCAAACCGGACAAAGCTACTTCGCAACCAATGTTTGCTTTCAACTAGCCACTACGATTTGGTACGGACAAGAAAAGTACAGTAAACAAATTACGATCTATTTTCCGGGTGAGATCAATAACTTAAGCACATATGGAAGAGTACCACCTCTCTTGCGACGCCGTGTAGGCCTATGCTGATACGTTGAGGGTGTTGCGGTTGTGATGGCTGTTGGCGGCGGGGAAGAAGACTTTAGACGGCAGACGACCGGGTCGGGGGATATATCCTATTGCCGTGGACGAGGCGGTCGTAGGAGCGGCATCGGCAAGGTGGACGACGGCGCCGATGAAGAGAGAGGAGGCGATGAAAGGATCCTGGTCCAGCGCCGTGGATGAGAGACGCCCATCTCTTGGAGTGGACGACGGGGTAGGGGTAGCGGCTCTGGCAAGGTGGAGGATGGGGTGGCAGACGGAGGATGCTGGCCGCAGTGCGGAGGTTGTCGTGCCGCCGACGGTGTATGAATGGGGAAATGGAGGGGAGGGGGATCTCAAACTTTGGGACGCGCTTCTCTGAAATGGGGGAAAGTTACGAACTTATCCCCCGTTTAAAATTTCGGACATCGCGTCGGTTGGGGATAGGACGGTAATCTCGTATCTCCCAAATATTTTCCGGTAACTATTTCGGGCGAGGAGAGGGTGTTTTGCCGCCCACGGTTGGCGCCCACGGTGTATGAACAGGGCTGACAGGCAGGGCGGTTGTGTCACGTCTGATGGAAATTACATATCTGCCCCTATTTAAAATATTAGCCTACATCGATTTCGGACAAGGAGAGTTTGTTTTGCCGCCCCCGTTTGGCGCCCACCGTGTCTGAATGGGCTCAGAGGCCATCGTGTCACGTCTGATTGAAGTTACTAGTCTACCCCTATTGACAGTAGTGTAAATCCGGTCGATAAGGATGTCAAGTGTCAGGGGTAGACAGTAATTTCCATATCGCAAACACTTGCTTCGGGCAGCCCACAAATTATAGTGGGTGTTTAGCCGCTTCGTTCAAAACTTGGGAGAATTAGCATTCACGTTTGCCCTGGGACCTGGCAAACTAAATTCAAATCCAATTCGTATTCGATTACGAATATCCATAGATAATTATACGTTTTGTTATTTATTTCTTCAAAACCACAACAAAGATTTATTCCACCTTTATATATGATTATGATTTAGATATGCTGTGATCTTCGAATTCAGTAGGTTGGATACACTTTGAGTCAAACAGTTATTTCATCCAATACAATATGCTCACACGAAAAACAGTTCACCTTATGTCAATCATACAAGTACTGAGGATTACCTCGCCTAAAAAATTCGGATCATTACAACACATGGAAATTCCGTAACATAACCTAAAAAATTCTTGTAACATAATCCATTCAGAGACATGAAACAACATGCAAGTACAATAATCTAATGAAAATTTCAACTGGTATCTAAAGAAGAACCGGGATTATCTTGGGCTTCAGATAGCAGAAACAGCAGGACCTCCTCTGTCTTCAAATGCAACATTCTTACTTCCTCCTATTCTTGGGTTGCTTGCATAATGCGTGCCGCTAATTCCGTAATTTCCAAGCTCAAGATAAAGATTACCTCATTCATGGCAGCCACACCATCTCTTTCTGTCTCTAGTAGAGCCTCAAGCACTATAATATCTGTGCTCAGACTGCTCTCCGGCGGTGTTGCCTCTGAACTGCTACCATCTGGTAACATGGATGGCGCACTGCTTCGACAAATAGATTCTGGGGTTGTACATTGTGTCCTAGTGTGAATGGCATCCTGAAAGGTTTCCGCTGGACATCAGTAAGAGATCGTTATCGTATGATCCAGGCAGTAAGCTTACATGGTAAACGATGGACGAATTATTGCCGAGCATGGAAAACTATATTTAAATGGTTCGAAGCAGCATCAGCCGAAAAAAAATTAAAATGGTAAGATGAAACTAGGGATGTAAGTGGCAAATAAACGACATCCGCCAGTCCCATCTAGTTAGTTTTTGCTACCTCCCTAGTTCATTTTCCTCAAAAAACAAAAACTCCATCATTTTTTACCGTATAAAATTGATGGTAATTTTTCGTTATGGTGCATAGGTTTCGAAATTGATTTTTTTCCATGGTACAAAATAAAATTGCAATGGCGCCAAAAATAAGTTTGCCGTGTTAGAGAACAAAATCAAAAATATAAAAAGGATTCTTCAATAATTTTGCCATGGCCCATGAACTAAATTTTCCATGATACAAAAAAAAATCCTTGCTCTATGCATAAAATTTGCCATCACACACAAAAAGAAAATACCACGGTCCACGAAGTAAATTTGCCATGGTCAAAAAATAATAATTACCGTGTTTCATGAAGTAAATTTTCCATGGTCTAAAAAAATCAATGTCCCACTAGGTAAATTTGCCATGGTACAAACGAAGGAAATTTGCCACTTTCCAAAAGAAAGATATTTCCCATGGTACATAAAAGGAAAATTTCTGTGCTACAAATTATATTTTGCCATGATGGAATTATTGGGGAGTTTTGTAAATATTTGCATGGCAAATAGTCACAAATATTTCCATAAATGGTTTTTGGGAGAGTTTGTAAATATTCGCATGGCAAATTTTAAAAAACTTTGGTTCAAACATATATCTTTCAGTTTTCTTGTATGTTTTTAAGTTATGGAAAAATTAGTTTCTAACGCATGTAAATTTATAAAAAAAATGTGTGGCATTTTTTGGTACAAAATCGTGTCTACTTTTATCTGTGGCGACAATTTTAGGTTTATCCCCATGGCAATTGTCCACACACCTTTGATGTGGCATGGGGAGGGGGGATTCTTTTTCTCGATCATGTAGGATGGCAATTTTTCCTTTTGCATGACAACACTTTTAGTTGTAACCAACTTTTTGGAAAATTACATAGAAATTGTGCGACCTACTTCACAAGGCATTTTTTTTGAAAAAAAATTCTCAACGTTCATGGAAAATTAAAAATAATTGCATGCTGTTTTTTAGAGTATTGTACATCGTGGCAATTTTATGAATGCCTGGTACTTGTTTTGGTGCTCAAACCTAGGCTTCTTTGGTCTATTTTTACCCGCATGTTATGTTTATCAGCGTGAAGTTTTAACATATACCATGTGTTGCGCGATGGGACGAGACGTAGCGTGCACCCCTCGCTACCCCAGCGCGGCATTTTGGGCCGGCCCATGTTCATGATTTTGAAAAAATGTTCATGTATTCATAAAAGTTAGTATAATTGAACATGTTCACAAACTCAAAAAATGTTCATGGATTTTTAAGAAAAATCCGTGAATTGCAAAAAAGTTCACCAATTCAAAACAGATGTTTGCTAATTAAAAAAATGTTCATGTATTCGAAAAATGTTCATAAAAATGGTTTTTGATTCAAAAAATGTTTACGGGTTCTAAAAAAGTGTTCAAAATTTCAAAGAATGCTTGCAAATTTAAAAAAATGTTCCTAATTTAAAAAAAGTTTGCAAAATAATTAAATGTTCATGATTTCAAATGTCCACGAGTTCAGAAAATGTTCGCGTGCTTCTTTTGCCATCTCGCCTGACATTTCTGTTCAAGCTATGCTCACTTCCGCATCGCTCAAACACCTGTTCCACTTGCCACTGTCGATCCAGGCAAGAGAAACAGTTACAGATGCTAACCAGTTCGGTTGGTCTGAACCCCCATCAGATAGATGCCTGGTCCTGTGTCTGGGGAGATTTCTCTGCCAAGAAATATTACAACTTCTGCTTCTGAGATGTTCAGGTTGACCCAGAGTTTAAACTGATTTGGAAATCCAAGTGCGCCATGAAAATTAAAGTCTTCCCCTGGCTCCTAATGGCTGATAGATTGAACCCCAGAGACATGCTTCGTAGGAGACACTACAACATAGGCACTGATCTTAACTGTCTGCTGTGTGGAGCTGCCAGAGAAATAGCAGAGCGTCTTTTCTTTGACTGCCAGTTCAGTGCCTACTGTTGGGACAAACTCCAAGTTAGCTGGCCTAGTGGGGGAGACAGGCTAAGTTGTATGCTGGACGAGTTGCTTGGTCAGGGACTCTTTTCACTGAATGCTTCGCCACTACTGCTTGGAATATCTGGAAAGAGAAGAACAACAAAAATTTCAGAGGCATCCATCCCACCCTGAGTGGTTGCAAGGCCGGATTTGAGGAAGACCTGAAGGCTCTAGTCTATAGAAAATCTAGTCTTGAGTGGTAGCTGGTTCTAATACTCTTTGCTATCCTCTTAGGCTCCACTCAACCTCCCCTCGTCTCTCCTAGCTTTGTATTCCTGCCCACCATCCTCTCCCTGTACATGCTAAAAGCAATAGGACCAAAGCGCGCACTCAACATAAAAGGTCAAAATATTAAAGAGGGTAGCATGTAAACCAGCCATTTCAGCAACAGAAATGCAATAACTTCTCGTGAAGGAATTAGCATTTTCAAACTGCAACCACCCTGCCTTTCATGCTTTTAACGGTGCAAACTGAAAGTAAACAGGGTAGAACAGTAGAACTGTTCTATTTATAGCATAGATAATCCATTGTTCAGAACTACATTAACATGATGTTCAAGGCAGCATGACAAGCACGAAATGATGATAGTAGAAGTACTACTTCAGCCATTGAGCCGTACAAAGTGTTCGGCTCTACTACTAGTACTAACTAGAAGTAAGAACAGAGTACAAAAGACATGGCTCATATGGGATGTCCACATCATTAAGATGGAGCATGGCATCTAAGTTCCAAAAAAAAAAAAGATGGAGCATGGCATCTTGTAGCACTATGTTGAATGGAGGCTCCTGGTTCACAGCATCTTCTTCTTGCGCCTCAAAACAATGAAAGTGAAATCATGCTCTCTTGGAGGCGATGCCCGGTAACTATCAAGCGGTTATCATGCTCTTCGATTTCCACATTTCTTAAAAACGCATCATCAGGGTCGCAATGCAACAGACGGCCAAGACTCGGCCAAGGCTCGTTGATCAGAGCCATCTCAGTTGCAGATTCCCGAATATCAAGTGGTGTTGATGCCATCAAATCTGCTAAGTACAGCTTACCAAGCAATGGGGATGTAGCTCAGATGGTAGAGCGCTCGCTTAGCATGCGAGAGGTATGGGGATCGATACCCCACTTCTCCATTCTGCTCTTTTTTTTTCTTTGCAGGTCTAGAATCCTAATTAATCAGTACCAAAACTGCGAAAGCATGTCAGCGCATCTGGTGTAGTGGTATCATAGTACCCTCCCACGGTACTGACCAGGGTTCGATTCCCTGGATGCGCATTTCTTTTCCATTTTAATTTTTCTTTCTACGTTTTAAGTTTTTGTACATTTTGTTTTGTTGCTGTGGGAACTGTCGCCATCGGAATGGCCAAAAAATCAGCAAAATTTTAGATAAAATAATAGAAATATCATGGTGAAACTGTGACCATGCAAGGTACAGATCTTCATACAAACCAAGATGAACTGGTAATTAGCACATTGCTGAACCAAAATAGACCAGGTTCAACTGCCTGGTCCTTTTTTGGGGGTAAAAGGAACAAGACTAGGTTCCACTATGACAATTCGGGTCACAGAAGCAGCAGCAAAGAAAGACCCCAGCTAGCAACACTTATACAAGATTTATATCACCGAGTAGGGCGTTTCGGTAATCAGGCTTATCTGCACCCGGTTAGAAAAAAAATCAAAACAAAATCAAAAAATTCCAACTTTTTTTTGTAGTAGACAATTTGATGCGTCAGGCCCGCTCCAAATTTTATGTCATTTGAACATCTGAGCAGCTCTCAGGAAAAAAGACAAATCAGACCAAAATAGTACATGAACAGTAAACTTTTTGTACAGACTTCCAATTTATCTTTTTTGCTGAGAGCTCCTCCTCAGATGTCCAAATGATTTGAAAATTGGAGCGAACCCCATGCATCAAATTATCTACCGCATAATAATTTTTCAGATTTTTTTTGAATTTTTCTAGTATTTGTTTTGATTTTTTTCGTCAGCGCAGGTGCAAATGAGCTCGGGTGCAGAGATGGAATTTCATATATCACCAACGTCTCTTCTCCCAACTGGTGAAAGTCAATCAATCAAGTTCATAAATAATTCATTCCTACCCCCCAAAAAGAATCTGGAAACAAAACCAAAAGCCAAGCTCTTTTCTCGGAAATGGTTGAAAGTCAATGGAACAAAGCCTGTACTTGCCAGAAAACAGAAACAATATTCGTGTTGAAGTAGTAAAACCTGCCACTGTAGTGACGATCAGACACAAAACCATGCTGCTGAGCACCAAAATGGCATGCAGCTTCCGAAATATGCCTGAACATGAAATCAGCAGGACCAAAGCGTGCACTGAACATGAAAGATCAAAATATTAAGCCACGGATGGGAGTAACTAAACTACTAACCATTTCAACAACTAAAATACCACAAATTCTCACGAAGGAATCAGCATTTCAAACTGCAACCATGCCTTAATAACAGCGCAAACTGAAAGTCAACAGGGGTGAACATGAACATTATAGCAGTTCTACATAGCAATAGCATAGACACACCATTTTTTACAACATCAACATGACGCTCAAGATAGCATAACAAGCACCAAGTGATGAGGCGCTACTTCAGACATACAAAGTGTTCGGTTCTACTAGTACTAAAAAAGTAAGAAGACAGAACAGAAAGCAAGGTTCATACAGGATAGATACTCCCAAGGGCACAACAAACAGCTAGTCGAAATCATTAAGATGGAGCCTGGCATCTTATAGCACCATGACGAATGGAGACTCCTTGTTCACAGCATCTTCTTCCTGCGCCTCAAACAATGGGACTGAAATCATGCTCTCTTGGAGGCGCTGCATAGTTAGCATAAAGTGGTTCCCAGGCTCCTTGGCTCGCACATATCCTAAAAACACACCATCAATGTCACAATGCAACAGACGGCCAACACACTGCTCGATCAACAGCTCACGCTCATTGATCACAGCCGTCCTAGGGAGAGCATTGAGGTCAAACTTAAACGGTGGCAATGCCTCCATTGCTGACAAGTTAAACCGGTACTGAAAGCCCCAGGTTTCAGCATCATAGTCCTGCAACACCCAAACATCTAAATTGACAGTCATTGGTGGTGCAGCACAAGGCAAGGGAGCCGCACATATCCAACAATGTCACCTTCTCACCCAACTGTGCTGGGCGGCTCATCTGCCAGAATGTCTCGGCTACGGTGTCAAATACCGTTATGTTGAGGCCTGTTGCCCATGTTGCCCAGTGCAGGCGAGCACGATTGTGGACTGGTGGAGTATTGAAGGACAGGGTAGGAAACCCATATTTTCAAATTGTCGGCCATTGGATGCATCTTGGCTGGTCCGATCCAACTGTGAGTATGAAGTAATCAGGCAACTCAGTTGGGACGGCAGCCCCAATGAGTACCAAGTACGGCATTTGGTTCAAGTATGACGCCCAGAGAACCCGGTGTTCTCCAGATGTGTGGAGCCGGTAGAAGCCGACTACGCCGACGGCGCTGAAGCCTGGCCGTCGTGGAGGATGTGGCAGGGAAGCACACTTGCGGGTGGTAGGGTTGCAGATGTAGAAATTGGATTGCTTCTCCAGGATGAGGAGGCCATCACAAGCGGCATGGCATAGAGTCATCTCGTTTTTAAAGGGATCTGCGTTCCGGAGGACACGCTGTATCTTTTGATCACTAGGGGATCCGGCATGGCGGTAGATGCCCTCTATGTTTTTGATGATGGGGAGCGAGGGCTGGCGGTGGTGGTGGTTGAGGATGAACGCGTTGGTGGAAGTGCCGCTGCGCCACGACTGGCGGACGGCACGGCACCGAAGTACATCCTTGGCCGGCAGCCGGACAAGGATCTCGTCAACGACAAGCCACTCGGGCAGGTCGTCGAACACGGTCACGCCGCTGCTGTTCGGCATGTTGAATGCTAGCTGTTAAGAAAAAAAAAAGAACAAGCAAACATTAGTGTGGCGCATGAAGAAGAAACGTGATTTACTAAAAATCACTGTGGTGAAACTTCGAGTTTGGTCACTCTCCTCTTTTTATGGTGGACCGTTAGATTTATCAGCCGATTCTTGCTGCCATCAGTTTGGTCACTCATTTTATGGTGGACCGTTAGATCTATGCAAGTGGACCGGTGTTGGTTTTTGAACTTCTTTGTTCCTGATACCGCGCTGTGTCATTTGTGTGCATGCAGGTGTGAGGTGTGCGTGCTGGGCAACGAATCAGATCAGACTCCCTTGTATTTCAATTTTTGGTTTCAGAAAAAAATCAGTTTCATTTACACATATCAGACGTATAAATTATTCGCATTTGTTGTCATGGAGTAATTGATTTTTTTGCATGATCATAATCACCATATGAGAGCGACGACGCAATTTAAAAGAAAGTCTGCAGATTTAATAATTTTATACATTTACACATATCTGAAATGTAATGATTAAAGAGTACTACTTGCATTTTTGCAGTGACATTTACTCGTATCTAAAATGCAAAATTTACTAGTATTCGCAGAAACAAAAAAACATGTAACATCTACACGTAACTAAAATGTACTAAAAAAAATACTAGTTGTAAAAATTTATACAGATCTAGACTGACTAGATCCAGAAAGGAGCATTCTGATGAGCTCAAGCTACAGCAGTTTCATCCGTGCGGATCAGCCTTCTAAAAAGAGTTTCGTGAGAAAAGCAGGAGCGATAGAGAAACAAGAAATCATTGGACGCATGAAAATAGAAGAGAAAAAAAAGCAGATGGGCGACGATTTCGGCGATCTATCCGCTGAAAGGGGAGAATGGCAGGAGAGGGCCGAGAGGATTTACTCTGGAGGCGGCGCGACGGTGTTCCGTTCCCGGCGTCGCGACGGTGTTCCGTTCCCGGCGGCGTCTCTGGACTGACGATCTGGCGAAGCAAAGGGTCGGATGAGAAAGGGAAAAGAGGAATTAGAACGGAGCCGACGAGGCAACCTGGCACGGGACTCACCGGTCACCACGGACGGCTCGAATCTTGTCTTGGCTGGAAGACGACGGGGAAGAAGAAGGCGATGAGCAGGCGCAGAGTCTTCTTGGCGAAGCAGGTGAAACCTGCAAGCGGCCGATGGGACAAGACGAGCTGTGCTAGTGGACTGGAATTGATGAGGGGACCCAAAGGAAAGGAGGTGGAGGAGACGAAGCATCTCGGAGGCCAACCCTCGAAACACCAGCGTCAGTCCTAAAATTGAGATAAATACATAAGTCTTAGAACTTGTTCGTGATGGTCAGTTTGGTGCATAAACTTGTAAAATACGTGTTTCTGGTCATATAACTTGCGTGAGCGTGCAAATACGGTCACATTATCCGTACATAGGTGTATTCGCTGCCTATGTGGCATGCCAACATGACCAGGACCGATGTTTTTTTTAAAACACCCTTATTTTTCTACTTTGTACAAAAGCACTCCAACAATAGTTGCCCGCTGGATCCCATTGTCAATGTACATTGTAAATATATTGGGTCCATTGTCAGTGGCTAGTGCACGTGATGTTACTGTTTTTCAAAACACGCTTGTTTTTTTTTACTTTGTGCAAAAGCACTCCAACAATAGTTGTCCGCTGGGTCCTACGGTCAGTGTAAGTTGTAAATATATTGGGTTGGAAAAAATGGGACGAGCGAGTTCTAATCAACGACCTATTGTAATGGAGCCTGTCCACCCCAACTGATCGTACTTGGTATTTCATTTCGACTACTAAGGTATATCACCTCTAAAATAAAAGGTGCACATTCTGATTCTCTAGAATTCTATCGGTCCGCAAGCAAATCCGGGGTATTGCGGGAGTCCGGTCCACCGCCATGTTGGACTCACACATCCGGCTCACGTATGATGCGTTTGGTTCTGGTCGTTTCGGGGTTTTAATTTTTTTTTCTCACCTAAGCATGGCTTTGGCCTTAGAGCAACTTCAATGGGGCGACCCAAACAGACGGCACATTTGTCTGTTTTTTGTCCGTTTGGATCGGCCGCCCACCGGGCGTCCGTCCACTTTTGCATTTGGGTCGGCAATGCGCCCAATGCGCCAATCCATTTCATGTCTGCATTCAACTTTTAAATAAAAAAGGCCCGCGGCCGATAATGCCAGCGACCATGTCTCATGCCGGCACCATGCCAGCGCCGACATACAATGCCGACTTCAGAAAATACCACAGTTCATGCTGGCGCACTCGCCAGCCGGCCGTCACACATGCCAGCACACAAAAAATGGTGGGACTTGAGTTCGACCACGCCATCGCGGCTCCCGTGGTCATGCCGGCACACCTGCCGGCATACAAAAAGATGGCCCTCGACGCCATAGATCACTCGTCCTCGAACTTGAGCATGTCGGCCTGCATCTTCTCGAACCACGGCCTCTTCCTTGGCGACAAGGTATTGAGATCCACCTTCATGATCTCAACCCCGGTCATCATGCTTGCAAGAGCCACTTCTTTCGCCTTTGTCTTTGCGTTGGCGGCCTCGATCTCTAGCATCTTGGTTTGCTTCTCCGCCTCGAGCTCGAACATCTTGGCTTGCTTCTCGGCGTCAAGATCAAGCCTCGTTCTTTGGATCTCCATGAAAGCATCCATTTGCCCCGCCTTGAAACGCCGGCGCTCCTCCTCCCTTGAGTCCTTCTTATTCATCATGCCGTCCACGCTTGCGATCAAGGCGTTGGTGCCCGCATCTCGCTTGTCCTCCTTCTTGGAGCTTGTCTTCCCCTGCGGCCGTGCCGGCTCGCCCTCCCCAACATCCTCCACGGCGCCCTTCCCCCCACGTGCCTTGAGCGCGGCATATTGTGCCTTAAACTTCTCTTCGTTCTTGATGACCCGATAGTAATGGGAGAGGTTGAAGCACTTGCCATTGTGTTGAACCTTGAATGCCTCCAAAGCTTGAAATGCCTACAAAATGTTTCCATGCAAGCATATGGGCAAGTGATAGCAAATGAAGACGTAAAAGAATGATCTTGATGGCACAAAAGAGGGCGGCTTGCTTTCTATCATACCATGTCTTGCACGCCGATGCCGCTCATGGGGCGGGCCTTGATGCTCTCAAGGGTGGCGCAAAACTTGTTGCACTCTTGTTGGATCACCCTCCACCGCTTGGAAATGGAGACCCACCAGCGCGTGCTCACAAATTGGTAAGGTGGAAACTTCTTGCGCTCATGAAACTCGCGGTGCACACGAGTCCAAAAGGTCGAATGCTTTTGCTCGGCGCCCGTCTTTGAGTCTTGTCCAATGTCTCGCCAACACTCGCAAAGAAACTTGTCCTCGGCAGCTGTGTACGCCTTCGTGCGCTTGCTCTTGCGCTTCGGCTTAGGACCGACGGTTTGGTTGGCGAGCTCGTCCTCTAAATACCACAGTTTCTTAAATTGTTTACAATTTTTTGTACGTTTAAGTTCTTTTATACATATATGTGTTGCCCTGGAAACAGTCTGTCTGAATCGGCCAAATCATCACCATTTTTTTTAGAAAAATAATGGAAACATCATGGTGAAACTGTGACCATGCAAGCTACAGATCTTCATCTAAACAAGGATGAACTGGGAATTAGCACATTGTTGAACCAAAAATATACCCGGTTCAACTACCAGGTCCTTTTTGGGGGGTACAAGGAACAAGACTATGATGAACAAAAACATCAAAATAATGCCAGCCAACACAACTCTGGTCACAGAAGCAGCAGCGAAGAAAGACGAGTATTTAATAAAAAAACTACCATAATTCGTGAAACCATGCCTAAAAACTACCATTTTACAAATTTGTGCGAAAAATTACCACTTTTGTTCTAATCTTTGCCTAAAAACTACCAAGTCAGAAAAGTGGCCGATTCAGATTGTTTAAGCGTGATTATAACATGCTGGGCCCACCCGTCGGGGCTGAAAAAGTCAACCCCGTTACTTTGACCGTTAGCATGTGGGGCCCACACGTCAGTTCTTTCTTCTTCCTCTAAACAAGGATGAACTGGGAATTAGCACATTGTTGAACCAAAAATAGACCCGGTTCAACTACCAGGTCCTTTTTGGGGGGTACAAGGAACAAGACTATGATGAACAAAAACATCAAAATAATGCCAGCCAACACAACTCCGGTCACAGAAGCAGCAGCGAAGAAAGACGAGTATTTAACAAAAAATTACCACAATTCGTGAAACCATGCCTAAAAACTACCACTTTATAAATTTGTGCGAAAAACTACCATTTTTGTTCTAATCTTTTCTTAAAAACTACCAAGTCAGAAAAGTGGCCGATTCAGATTGTTTAAGCGTGATTATAACATGCTAGGCCCACCCGTCGGGACTGAAAAAGTCAACCCCGTTACTTTGACCGTTAGCATGTGGGGCCCACACGTCAGTTCTTTCTTCCTTCTCTAAAATTCCCTATCTTCCTCTAAAATTCCCCATGGAGATCTCCGATGGCTTTCAATGGCAGACGAATTGAGCTAGCTAGCTCTAATAGCCTGGCTCCAATCGACTTTTGCTTGGGACGAATCGAGCTAGCTAGCTCCAATTTCCTCGATGTAAAATCGCGGCCGAACATGCAGCCGGGCGGAAAGGGCGGAAGGACCAGCCGCAGAACTCCCGGCCTTGGCCATGGCGCGGTCGTCGCAGATGATCACGGACCCGTCCGCCGCCACAACCCAGGACAGCTTGGCCGGAGGCGTGAATGCCAGCTTCGAGCGCGGCGGCAGCCATGGCCAGGTCGCGGAGGCCAGCGCGCAGCCATGGCCAGCTCGCCCGGAATGGAAGCTCACGCGGAGGCCAGCTTCGAGCGCAGCGGTCGCCGACGAGCTCGCCCGGCGACGCGGAGTCCAGCCAGCGCGGCGGCTCGCTTGCTCGGGCAGCTCGCCCACAGCCGGCCCGGCGACACTATGCATACAAAGTGTTTGTAGAAATGTCCCAGTGAACACGTAGGTCCCATCTGTCATAACGGTCAACATAGCGGTCAATCTAGTGTGGTTGACTATTATTATCATGTCAATGCTTACGTATGGGCTAGCCCTACCACTTTTCTGACTTGGTAGTTTTTAGGCAAAGATTAGAACAAAAGTGGTAGTTTTCCGCACAAATTTGTAAAATGGTAATTTGTAGGCACGGTTTCACGAATTGTAATAGTTTTTTGTTAAATACTCAAGAAAGACCCCAGCTATCAACACCTACAAGATTTATATCACCAACCTTTCTTCTCCCAACTGGTGAAAGTCAATCAATCAAGATCATAACTAATTCATTCATACTACCCCAAAAAAGAACCTGCAAACAAAACCAAAAGCCAAGCTCTTTTCTCCTAAATGGTTGGAACAAAGTCTGTACTTGCCAGAAAACACAAACAATAGTCGTGTTGAAGTAGGGATCAGACACATCACAGTGATAGTAGTGATAAAAAAACTTGCCACTGTAGTGACGATCAGACACAAAACCATGCTACTGAGCACCAAAATGACATGCAGCTTCCGAAAAATGGCTAATGTAACTCCACACAAAGAACAGGAGCGGCCAGTTGCCGAAATCAGCGGGACCAAAGCATGCACTGAACATGAAAGATCCAAATAAAAGCAACAGAAGGGAGTAACTGAAATACTAACCATTTCAAGAACTAAAATGGCACAAATTCTCACGAAGGAATCAGCATTTCAAACCGCAACCATGCCTTAATAGCAACGCAAACTAAAAATCAACAGGGGTGAACATGAACACTATAACAGTACCACATAGCAACAACATAGACACACCATTGTTTACAACATCAACATGACGCTCAAGATAGCATAACAAGCACCAAGTGACGAGGCGCTACTTCAGACATACAAAATGTGAAGAAATATGCCCCAGAGGCAATAATAAAGTTATTATTTATTTCCTTATATCATGGTAAATGTTTATTATTCATGCTAGAATTGTATTAACCGGAAACATAATACATGTGTGAATACATAGACAAACAGAGTGTCACTAGTATGCCTCTACTTGACTAGCTCGTTGATCAAAGATGGTTAAGTTTCCTAGCCATTGACATGGGTTGTCATTTGATTAACGGGATCACATCATTAGGAGAATGATGTGATTGACCTGACCCATTCCGTTAGCTTAGCACCCGATCGTTTAGTATGTTGCTATTGCTTTCTTCATGACTTATACATGTTCCTATGACTATGAGATTATGCAATTCCCGTTTACCGGAGGAACACTTTGTGTGCTACCAAACGTCACAACGTAATTGGGTGATTATAAATGTGCTCTACAGGTGTCTCCAAAGGTACTTGTTGGGTTGGCGTATTTCGAGATTAGGATTTGTCACTCTGATTCGGAGAGGTATCTATGGGCCCTCTCGGTAATGCACATCACTTAAGCCTTGCAAGCATTGCAACTAATGAGTTAGTTGTGGGATGATGTATTAAGGAACGAGTAAAGAGACTTGCCGGCAACGAGATTGAACTAGGTATTGAGATATCGACGATCGAATCTCGGGCAAGTAACATACCGATGACAAAGGGAACAACGTATGTTGTTATGCGTTCTGACCGATAAAGATCTTCGTAGAATATGTAGGAGCCAATATGAGCATCCAGGTTCCGCTATTGGTTATTGACCCGAGACATGTCTCGGTCATGTCTACATAGTTCTCGAACCCGTAGGGTCCGCACGCTTAACGTTCGTTGATGATATAGTACTATGTGAGTTATGTATGTTGGTGACCGAATGTTGTTCGGAGTCCGGGATGAGATCACGGACATGAGGAGGAACTCCGAAATGGTCCGGAGATAAAGTTTGATATATGTGATAATAGTGTTTGGTCACCGGAAGGGTTCCGGAAATCACCGGAAGGGGTTCCGGATGTTTCCCGAAATGTTTGGGTACAAGAACACTTTATTTGGGCCAAAGGGGAAAGCCCACAAGGTTTTTGGAAAGCGAAAAAGGAAGTTTTGCGGAGTCCAGGGGCCAGATGCTAGGGTCCCTGGCGTCTGGGTCTAGACGCCGGGAACCCTGGCGTCTGGCCCTGGAGTCTGAGAAGGACTCTTGCCTTTCGGGTGAAACCGACTTTGTGGAGGCTTTTACTCCAAGTTTCGACCCCAGGGCTCAACATATAAAAAGAGGGGCAGGGCTAGCACAAAGGACACATCAAGAAACACCAAGCCGTGTGCCGGCAACCCCGTCTCCTCTAGTTTATCCTCTGTTATAGTTTCGATGACAGTTATATTATGAGTTTATATGTTTTGATGTACTGAAGGTTGTTCGGAGTCCCGGATGTGATCACGGACATGACGAGGAGTCTCGAAATGGTCCAGACATGAAGATTGATATATTGGAACCCTATGTTTGGATATCGGAAGTGTTTCGGGTGAAATCGGGATTTTACCGGAGTACCGAGGGGTTACCGGAACCCCCCGGGGGCTTAATGGGCCATAGTGGGCCTTGTGGAGAAGAGGAGAGGCGGCCAGGGCAGGGCCGTGTGCCCCTCCCCACTAGTCCGAATAGGACAAGGAGAGGGGGGCGCCCCCCCTTTCCTTCCTCTCTCCCTCCTCTTTTCCCCTCCACTCCTAGTCCAACAAGGAAAAGGGAGGGAGTCCTACGCCCGGTAGGAGTAGGACTCTTCCTGGCGCGCCTCCTCTAGGCCGGCCGCACCTCCCCCTTGCTCCTTTATATACGATGGCAGGGGGGCACCCTAGAGACACAACAATTGATCGTTTGATCTTTTAGCCGTGTGCGGTGCCCCCTTCCACCATAGTCCACCTCGATAATACTGTAGCGGAGCTTAGGCAAAGCCCTGCGTCGGTAGAACATCATCATCGTCACCACGCCGTCGTGCTGACGAAACTCTCGCTCAACACCCGGCTAGATCGGAGTTCGAGGGACGTCATCAGGCTGAACGTGTGCTGAACTCGGAGTTGCCGTGTGTTCGGTACTTGATCCGTCTGATCGTGAAGACGTACGTCATCGGGCTGAACGTGTGCTGAACTCGGAGGTGCCATGCGTTGGGTACTTGATCCGTCTGATCATGAAGACGTACGACTACATCAACCGCGTTATGCTAACGCTTCCGATTTTGGTCTACGAGGGTACGTGGACAACACTCTCCCCTCTCGTTGCTATGCATCACCATGATCTTGTGTGTGCATGGGAATTTTTTTGAAATTACTATGTTCCCCAACAGTGGTATCAGAGCTAGGTTTTATGGTAGATGTCATATGCAAGAGTAGAACACAAGTGAGTTGTGGGCGATATAAGTCATACTGCTTACCAGCATGTCATACTTTGGTTCGGCGGTATTGTTGGATGAAGCGGCCCGGACCGACATTACGTGTACGCTTACGCGAGACTGGTTCTACCGACGTGCTTTGCACACAGGTGGCTGACGGGTGTCAGTTTCTCCAACTTTAGTTGAACCAAGTGTGGCTACGCCCGGTCCCTGCGAAGGTTAAAACAGCACCAACTTGACAAACTATCGTTGTGGTTTTGATGCGTAGGTAAGAACGGTTCTTGCTAAGCCCGTAGCAGCCACGTAAAATTTGCAACAACAAAGTAGAGGATGTCTAACTTGTTTTTGCAGGGCATGTTGTGATGTGATATGGTCAAGACATGATGCTAAATTTTATTGTATGAGATGATCATGTTTTGTAACCGAGTTATCGGCAACTGGCAGGAGCCATATGGTTGTCGCTTTATTGTATGCAACGCAATCGCCCTATAATGCTTTACTTTATCACTAAGCGGTAGCGATAGTCGTAGAAGCATAAGATTTGCGAGACGACAACGATGCTACGATGGAGATCAAGGTGCCGCACCGGTGACGATGGTGATCTTGACGGTGCTTCGGAGATGGAGATTACAAGCACAAGATGATGATGGCCATATCATATCACTTATATTGATTGCATGTGATGTTTATCTTTTATACATCTTATCTTGCTTTGATTGATGGTAGCATTATAAGATGATCCCTCACTGAATTATCAAAGTATAAGTGTTCTCCCTGAGTATGCACCATTGCAAAAGTTCTTCGTGCTGAGACACCACGTGATGATCGGGTGTGATAGGCTCTACGTTCAAATACAACGGGTGCAAAACAGTTGCACATGCGGAATACTCAGGTTAAACTTGACGAGCCTAGCATATAGCAGATATGGCCTCGAAACACGGAGACTGAAAGGTCGAGCGTGAATCATACAGTAGATATGATCAACATAGTGATGTTCACCATTGAAACTACTCCATCTCACGTGATGATTAGACATGGTTTAGTTGATATGGATCACGTGATCACTTAGAAGATTAGAGGGATGTCTATCTAAGTGGGAGTTCTTAAGTAATATGATTAATTGAACTTAAATTTATCATGAACTTAGTACCTGATAGTATCTTGCTTGTCTATGTTGATTGTAGATAGATGGCCCGTGCTGTTGTTCCGTTGAATTTTAATGCGTTCCTTGAGAAAGCAAAGTTGAAAGATGATGGTAGCAATTACACGGACTGGGTCCGTAACTTGAGGATTATCCTCATTGCTGCACAGAAGAGTTACGTCCTGGAAGCACCGCTAGGTGTACCACCTGCGCCAGCAACTGCAGACATTGTGAATGCCTGGCAGTCACATGTTGATGACTACTCGATAGTTTAGTGTGCCATGCTTTACGGCTTAGAACCGGAACTTCAACGCCATTTTGAACATCATGGAGCATATGAGATGTTCCAGGAATTGAAGTTAATATTTCAAAAGAATGCCCGGATTGAGAGATATGAAGTCTCCAATAAATTCTACAGCTGCAAGATGGAGGAGAATAGTTCTGTCAGTGAGCATATACTCAAGATGTCTGGGTACTACAATCACTTGATTCAACTAGGAGTTAATCTTCCGGATGATAGCGTCATTGACAGAATTCTTCAATCACTGCCACCAAGCTACAAGAGCTTCGTGATGAACTATAACATGCAAGGGATGGATAAGACGATTCCCGAGCTCTTCGCAATGCTAAAGGCTGCAGAGGTAGAAATCAAGGAGCATCAAGTGTTGATGGTCAATAAGACCACCAGTTTCAAGAAAAAAGGCAAAGGGAAGAAGAAGGGGAACTTCAAGAAGAACAACAAGCAAGTTGCTGCTCAGGAGAAGAAACCCAAGTCTGGACCTAAGCCTGAGACTGAGTGCTTCTACTGCAAGTAGACTGGTCACTGGAAGCGGAACTGCCCCAAGTATTTGGCAGATAAGAAGGATGGCAAGGTGAACAAAGGTATATGTGATATACATGTTATTGATGTGTACCTTACTAATGCTCGCAGTAGCACCTGGGTATTTGATATTGATTTTGTTGCTAATATTTGCAACTCGAAACAGGGGCTACGGATGAAGCGAAGATTGGCTAAGGACGAGGTGACGATGCGCGTGGGAAATGGTTCCAAAGTCGATGTGATCGCGGTCGGCACGCTACCTCTGCATCTACCTTCGGGATTAGTTTTAGACCTAAATAATTGTTATTTGGTGCCAGCGTTGAGCATGAACATTATATCTGGATCTTGTTTGATGCGAGACGGTTATTCATT
>NC_053028.1:54253704-54302396 GCF_003073215.2 Triticum urartu | reverse complement strand
AGTTATAGGAACATGTATAAGTCATGAAGAAAGCAATAGCAACATACTAAACGATCGGGTGCTAAGCTAATGGAATGGGTCATGTCAATCAGATCATTCAACTAATGATGTGACCTCGTTAATCAAATAACAACTCTTTGTTCATGGTTAGGAAACATAACCATCTTTGATCAACGAGCTAGTCTAGTAGAGGCATACTAGTGACACTCTGTTTTGTCTATGTATTCACACATGTATTATGTTTCCGGTTAATACAATTCTAGCATGAATAATAAACACTTATCATGATTTTAAGGAAATAAATAATAACTTTATTATTGCCTCTAGGGCATATTTCCTTCAGTCTCCCACTTGCACTAGAGTCAATAATCTAGATTATACAGTAATGATTCTAACACCCATGGAGCTTTGGTGTTGATCATGTTTTGCTCGTGGAAGAGGCTTAGTCAACGGGTCTGCAACATTCAGATCCGTATGTATCTTGCAAATCTCTATGTCTCCCACCTGGACTAAATCCCGGATGGAGTTGAAGCGTCTCTTGATGTGTTTGGTCCTTTTGTGAAATCTGGATTCCTTTGCCAAAGCAATTGCACCAGTATTGTCACAAAAGATTTTCATTGGACCCGATGCACTAGGTATGACACCTAGATCGGATATGAACTCCTTCATCCAGACTCCTTCGTTCGCTGCTTCCGAAGCAGCTATGTACTCCGCTTCACATGTAGATCCCGCTACGACGCTTTGTTTAGAACTGCACCAACTGACAGCTCCACCGTTTAAAGTAAACACGTATCCGGTTTGCGATTTAGAATCGTCCGGATCAGTGTCAAAGCTTGCATCAACGTAACCTCTTACGGTGAGCTCTTTGTCACCTCCATATACGAGAAACATATCCCTAGTCCTTTTCAGGTATTTCAGGATGTTCTTGACCGCTGTCCAGTGATCCACTCCTGGATTACTTTGGTACCTCCCTGCTAAACTTATAGCAAGGCACACATCAGGTCTAGTACACAGCATTGCATACATGATAGAGCCTATGGCTGAAGCATAGGGAACATCTTTCATTTTCTCTCTATCTTCTGCAGTGGTCGGGCATTGAGTCTGACTCAACTTCACACCTTGTAACACAGGCAAGAACCCTTTCTTTGCTTGATCCATTTTGAACTTCTTCAAAATCTTGTCAAGGTATGTGCTTTGTGAAAGTCCAATTAAGCGTCTTGATCTATCTCTATAGATCTTTATGCCTAATATGTAAGCAGCTTCCCCGAGGTCTTTCATCGAAAAACTTTTATTCAAGTATCCCTTTATGCTATCCAGAAATTCTATATCATTTCCAATCAGCAATATGTCATCCACATATAATATCAGAAATGCTACAGAGCTCCCACTCACTTTCTTGTAAATACAGGCTTCTCCAAAAGTCTGTATAAAGCCAAATGCTTTGATCACACTATCAAAGCGTTTATTCCAACTCCGAGATGCTTGCACCAGTCCATAAATGGATCGCTGGAGTTTGCATACTTTGTTAGCTCCCTTTGGATCGACAAAACCTTCTGGTTGCATCATATACAACTCTTCTTCCAGAAATCCATTCGGAATGCAGTTTTGACATCCATCTGCCATATTTCATAATCATAAAATGCGGCAATTGCTAACATGATTCTGACGGACTTAAGCATCGCTACGGGTGAGAAGGTCTCATCGTAGTCAACCCCTTGAACTTGTCGAAAACATTTTGCGACAAGTCGAGTTTTATAGACAGTAACATTACCGTCAGCGTCAGTCTTTTTCTTGAAGATCCATTTATTCTCAATTGCTTGCCGATCATCGGGCAAGTCAACCAAAGTCCATACTTTGTTCTCATACATGGATCCCATCTCAGATTTCATGGCCTCAAGCCACTTTGCGGAATCTGGGCTCACCATCGCTTCTTCATAGTTCGTAGGTTCATCATGATCTAGTAGCATGACTTCCAGAATTGGATTACCGTACCACTCTGGTGCGGATCTTACTCTGGTTGATCTACGTGGTTCAGTAGTATCTTGTCCTGAAGTTTCATGATCATCATCATTAGCTTCCTCACTAATTGGTATAGGTGTCGCAGAAACAGTTTTCTGTGATGTACTATTTTCCAATAAGGGAGCAGGTACAGTTACCTCGTCAAGTTCTACTTTCCTCCCACTCACTTCTTTCGAGAGAAACTCCTTCTCTAGAAAGTTTCCGAACTTTGCAACAAAAGTCTTGCCTTCGGATTTGTGATAGAAGGTGTATCCAATAGTTTCCTTTGGATATCCTATGAAGACACATTTCTCCGATTTGGGTTCGAGCTTATCAGGTTGAAGTTTTTTCACATAAGCATCGCAGCCCCAAACTTTAAGAAACGACAACTTTGGTTTCTTGCCAAACCATAGTTCATAAGGCGTCGTCTCAACGGATTTTGATGGTGCCCTATTTAACGTGAATGCGGCCGTCTCTAAAGCATAACCCCAAAACGATAGCGGTAAATCAGTAAGAGACATCATAGATCGCACCATATCTAGTAAAGTACGATTACGACGTTCCGACACACCATTACGCTGTGGTGTTCCGGGTGGCGTGAGTTGCGAAACTATTCCATAATTTTTCAAATGTACACCAAACTCGTAACTCAAATATTCTCCTCCACGATCAGATCGTAGAAACTTTATTTTCTTGTTACGATGATTTTCAACTTCACTCTGAAATTCCTTGAACTTTTTAAATGTTTCAGACTTATGTTTCATTAAGTAGATATACCCATATCTGCTCAAATCATCTGTGAAGGTGAGAAAATAACGATATCCTCCACGAGCCTCAATATTCATCGGACCACATACATCGGTATGTATGATTTCCAATAAATCTGTTGCTCTCTCCATAGTACCGGAGAACGGTGTTTTAGTCATCTTGCCTATGAGGCACGGTTCGCAAGTACCAAGTGATTCATAATCAAGTGGTTCCAAAAGCCCATCAGTATGGAGTTTCTTCATGCGTTTTACACCGATATGACCTAAACGGCAGTGCCACAAATAAGTTGCACTATCACTATCAACTCTGCATCTTTTGGCTTCTACATTATGAATATGTGTATCACTACTATCGAGATTCAACAAGAATAGACCACTCTTCAAAGGTGCATGACCATAAAAGATATTATTCATATAAATAGAACAACCATTATTCTTTGATTTAAATGAATAACCGTCTCGCATTAAACAAGATCCAGATATAATGTTCATGCTCAACGCTGGCACCAAATAACAATTATTTAGGTCTAATATTAATCCCGAAGGTAGATGTAGAGGTAGCGTGCCGACCGCGATCACATCGACTTTGGAACCGTTTCCCACGCGCATCGTCACCTCGTCCTTTGCTAGCGTCCGCTTATTCCGTAGTCCCTGTTTCGAGTTGCAAATATTAGCAACAGAACCAGTATCAAATACCCAGGTGCTACTGCGAGCTCTAGTAAGGTACACATCAATAACATGTATATCAGATATACCTTTGTTCACCTTGCCATCCTTCTTATCCGCCAAAAACTTGGGGCAGTTCCGCTTCCAGTGAACAGTCTGCTTGCAGTAGAAGCACTCAGTTTCAGGCTTAGGTCCAGACTTGGGTTTCTTCTCCTGAGCAGCAACTTGCTTGCTGTTCTTCTTGAAGTTCCCCTTCTTCTTCCCTTTGCCCTTTTTCTTGAAACTAGTGGTCTTATTGACCATCAACACTTGATGCTCCTTCTTGATTTCTACCTCCGCAGCTTTCAGCATTGCGAAGAGCTCGGGAATAGTCTTGTTCATCCCTTGCATATTATAGTTCATCACGAAGCCCTTGTAGCTTGGTGGCAGTGATTGGAGAATTCTGTCAATGACGCAATCATCTGGAAGATTAACTCCCATCTGAATCAAGTGATTATTATACCCAGACATTTTGAGTATATGCTCACTGACAGAACTGTTCTCCTCCATCTTGCAGCTATAGAACTTATTGGAGACTTCATATCTCTCAATTCGGGCATTTGCTTGAAATATCAACTTCAACTCCTGGAACATCTCATATGCTCCATGACGTTCAAAACGTCGTTGAAGTCCCGATTCTAAGCCGTAAAGCATGGCACACTAAACTATCGAGTAGTCATCAGCTTTGCTCTGCCAGACGTTCATAACATCTGGCGTTGCTCCAGCAGCAGGCCTGGCACCCAGCGGTGCTTCCAGGACGTAATTCTTCTGTGCAGCAATGAGGATAATCCTCAAGTTACGGACCCAGTTCGTGTAATTGCTACCATCATCTTTCAACTTTGCTTTCTCAAGGAACGCATTAAAATTCAACGGAACAACAGCACGAGCCATCTATCTACAATCAACATAAACAAGCAAGATACTATCAAGTACTAAGTTCATGATAAGTTTAAGTTCAGTTAATCAAATTACTTAAGAACTCCCACTTAGATAGACATCCCTCTAATCCTCTAAGTGATCACGTGATCCAAATCAACTAAACCATAACCGATCATCACGTGAGATGGAGTAGTTTTCAATGGTGAACATCGTTATGTTGATCATATCTACTGTATGATTCACGCTCGACCTTTCGGTCTCCGTGTTCCGAGGCCATATCTGTATATGCTTGGCTCGTCAAGTATAACCTGAGTATTCTGCGTGTGCAACTGTTTTGCACCCGTTGTATTTGGACGTAGAGCTTATCACACCCGATCATCACGTGTTGTCTGGGCACGACGAACTTTGGCAACGGTGCATACTCAGGGAGAACACTTCTTGATAATTTAGTGAGAGATCATCTTATAATGCTACCGTCAATCAAAGCAAGATAAGATGCATAAAAGATAAACATCACATGCAATCAATATAAGTGATATGATATGGTCATCATCATCTTGTGCTTGTGATCTCCATCTCCGAAGCACCGTCATGATCACCATCGTCACCGGCGCGACACCTTGATCTCCATCGTAGCATCGTTGTCGCCTCGCCAATCTTATGCTTC
Organism: Triticum urartu; assembly: GCF_003073215.2. Classification (NCBI taxonomy): domain Eukaryota; kingdom Viridiplantae; phylum Streptophyta; class Magnoliopsida; order Poales; family Poaceae; genus Triticum; species Triticum urartu. The sequence continues at coordinate 54,297,380 of NC_053028.1, read as the reverse complement.
CACGACTATCACTACCGCTTAGTAATAAAGTAAAGCATTACATCGCGATTACATTGCATACAATAAAGCGACAACCATATGGCTCCTGCCAGTTGCCGATAACTTGGTTACAAAACATGATCATCTTATACAATAAAATCAGCATCATGCCTTGACCATATCACATCACAACATGCCCTGCAAAAACAAGTTAGACGTCCTCTACTTTGTTGTTGCAAGTTTTACGTGGCTGCTATAGGCTTAAGTAAGAACTCATCTCACCTACGCATCAAAACCACAACGATAGTTCGTCAAATAGACTCCGTTTTAACCTTCTCAAGGACCGGGCATAGCCACACTCGGTTCAACTAAAGTTGGAGAGACAGTCGCCCGCAAGCCATCTATGTGCAATGCACGTCGAGGGAACCGGTCTCGCGTAAGCGTACGCGTAAGGTTGGTCCGGGTCGTCTCGTCCAACAATACCGCCGAACCAAAGTATGACATGCTGGTAGGCAGTATGACTTGTATCGCCCACAACTCACTTGTGTTCTACTCGTGCAAATAACATCAAACCATAAAACCTAGGCTCGGATGCCACTGTTGGGGAACGTAGTAATTTCAAAATTTTCCTACGCACACGCAAGATCATGGTGATGCATAGCAACGAGAGGGGAGAGTGTTGTCTACGTACCAACGCAGACCGACTGCGGAAGCGATCACACAACGTAGAGGAAGTAGTCGTACGTCTTCTTCCCGATCCGACCGATCCAAGCACCGTTACTCCGGCACCTCCGAGTTCTTAGCACACGTACAGCTCGATGACGATCCCCGGGCTCCGATCCAGCAAAGCTTCGGGGAGGAGTTCCGTCAGCACGACGGCGTGGTGACGATCTTGATGTACTACCGACGCAGGGCTTCGCCTAAGCACTACAACGGTATGATCGAGGTGGAATTTGGTGGCAGGGGGCACCGCACACGGCTAAGGAACGATCTCAAGGATCAACTTGTGTGTCTAGAGGTGCCCCCTGCCCCCGTATATAAAGGATGAAAGGGGGGAGGCTGGCCGGCCAAGCTAGGAGGCGCAGGAGGAGTTCTACTCCTACCGGGAGTAGGACTCCCCCTCCCCCCCCCCCCAATCCTATTCCTAATAGGATTCCCCAAAGGGGAAGAGAAGAGAGAGGTGGCCGGCCCCTCTCCTAGTCCTAATAGGACTAGGGAGAGGGGGGGAGGCGCAGCCCTATGTGGGCTGCCCTCTCACCTTTCCACTAAGGCCCATGTTGGCCCATTTGGCTCCCGGGGGGTTCCGGTAACCCTCCCGGTAATCCGGTAAAATCCCGATTTCACCCGGAACACTTCCGATGTCCAAACATAGGCTTCCAATATATCAATCTTTATGTCTCGACCATTTCGAGACTCCTCGTCATGTCCGTGATCACATCCGGGACTCCGAACTACCTTCGGTACATCAAAATGCATAAACTCATAATAACTGTCATCGTAACGTTAAGCGTGCGGACCCTACGGTTCGAGAACAATGTAGACATGACCGAGACACGTCTCCGGTCAATAACCAATAGCGGGACCTGGATGCCCATATTGGCTCCTACATATTCTACGAAGATCTTTATCGGTCAGACCGCATAACAACATACGTTGTTCCCTTTGTCATCGGTATGTTACTTGCCCGAGATTCGATCGTCGGTATCCAATACCTAGTTCAATCTCGTTACTGGCAAGTCTCTTTACTCGTTCCGTAATACATCATCTCATAACTAACATCTTAGTTATTATGCTTGCAAGGCTTATGTGATGTGTATTACCGAGAGGGCCCAGAGATACCTCTCCGACAATCGGAGTGACAAACCCTAATCTCGAAATACGCCAACCCAACATCCACCATTGGAGACACCTGTAGTACTCCTTTATAATCACCCAGTTACGCTTTGACGTTTGGTAGTACCCAAAGTGTTCCTCCGGTAAACGGGAGTTGCATAATCTCATAGTTATAGGAACATGTATAAGTCATGAAGAAAGCAATAGCAACATACTAAACGATCGGGTGCTAAGCTAATGGAATGGGTCATGTCAATTAGATCATTCAACTAATGATGTGACCTCGTTAATCAAATAACAACTCTTTGTTCATGGTTAGGAAACATAACCATCTTTGATCAACGAGCTAGTCTAGTAGAGGCATACTAGTGACACTCTGTTTTGTCTATGTATTCACACATGTATTATGTTTCCGGTTAATACAATTCTAGCATGAATAATAAACACTTATCATGATTTTAAGGAAATAAATAATAACTTTATTATTGCCTCTAGGGCATATTTCCTTCAGTTTTCCTGAAGGGTGGAAGAATACCCGGCCGACATGCATAGCCAGCATCTTCAAGGTAGAACTTGCCGTCGGGGATGTTGATCCCATCAGGTCGACTCATGCTGTCAGTGAGAATGTTAGCATCATGCGCTGACCCCTCCCAGCCAGCCAGCATATATGTGAACTTCAGATCAAAGTCAACAGCAGCAAGCACATTTTGGCTTGTGTAGTGCTTCCTTCCCCTGTATGCTGCAGACTGTGACCTAGGAACTCTGGCAGTGACATGAGTACCATCTACTGCCCCAATGCAATCATGAAAATGGCATCACAAGCCTGTGTTAGTGCTCAACTTGAACAATACAAGGATATCAAGTCATGAAAAGTGTATATTGTCAATGCTCACCTTGAAGTATGCATACCATCTTGGGCTTTCGCGAATCTTGGGTGGAGTCTGGCCAGATGGTCTCCTGATCATCTCCCCTCTAAGCTCCCCAACAGCATAAATCACTTGTTTGAAGTACCTAGAGATGGTCTTCATTGATCTCCTGAACGTGTTGTGAATGACCCTGAACCTCTAGTTATGGCCAACAACATGGAGGAACATGGCCACTTGCTCTTCGACACTGGTGTTGATGCTATCTTGTAACAGCCCCCTGCTCCCGAAGGTCTCGACAAGCCTGGCAAATGGTGCTCTTTTCATTCTAAGCGCACACAGAGCCTCGACGGCATTGCAGTTGTAGATGTATTTCATATTTTGGATCCTCTCCTGTTCTCGGGGAAACAATGGACCATAGCAGATCAAAGGTCTCCCAGCACAACGCACAGCTCTCTAGTGCATGAACATGACCCATGCCTGAATCACACTAATCAGTGTTGCTGCTTGGATTATCAGCCTCATCCGTGCGTCCATAACCTAGTCGACATCGACGGTTCGTTCAGTGGGAAATCGATCCTACACGTAGCTTAACGGCCTAACCACTAAACTAACAAAGGGAGGAGGGGGTGCTGCTTACCGGCATTGGAGACGAGGACGACGTAGGGGGAGCCATGGCACAGACTAGGTCGACCAGACGGTGGCCAACAGCAAGGCCAGCACCAGATCCGCCGCAAACGCCGCCGCTTCTTCCACCGCCGCCGCCTATAGCGTAGATCTGAAATCGCAGCCGCCGCCGATGGTGAGGCAGTAGGGAAGAAAGGGGGGCAGTGGCTATGGGTGAGCGAGTGAAAGGGGGTGAGACTAATTTGACGCTGGGACGGCGCGCCAGATTTCCATCTCCTGCCACCCCCCCCCCTCCCTCACCCTCGCCTCGCTCCCGCCCGTGCGACCGCGCGCCGCACTCAGCCTGGCTCGCGAGAAACTGGCGATCCAAGCGTTTCCAGCGAGCCAGGCTCTGGGCTGCTTTGAGGAGCGTGCGATGCAGGCCCAACAGAAAAACCAGGCAATCAACTAAGCCTCTCCCTTCTCGCGCGGGCTTGGTTGGGCTCGATGCGGCAACCAAACACGCCCTTGTGCAATGTAGACGTAGGAGCTCTCTCCTGTGACTCTGTGAGTAGTCAAGACGACCAGGGGATTTCATTTCCGAAAGTACTCTTATCTAATGCGTGATGGGTTACTTGCAACTTGTAAGTACCGCAATCAGTAGACGATCACGGGCACAGATGCTCCTTGGTGAACAGTAAAAACAAAAAAAGTAGTTGGCAAAACTTTAAAAAGAAAATAATTTATACATACTAGATGAACAATTTTTCTAATGGAGTGCAAAACTTCGTGGAGCTTTGACATCATAGGAGCTCGGGACAGAAAAAAGAAACTCATTGCTCCAAATCTATTTTTTTTAACCTTTCTCATAACTGATTTTTATTTTTTGTCCAGAACTCCTCCGATGGCCAATTGCCATGAAATTTCGCACGCGCTTAGAAAACATGTTCATCTTTTATGTACCAAAAAAATCAGATTTTTATACATAAACATGTGGGTGCTCGGTCAGAGCCAAAGGAGAAGAGGGGATTCATCACTAGCTGCTTCAAGAATAAGCCCGTGGGTGCCCTAGATCTCGAGGTGCTGATCCTGCTCTTTTAGCCGTTGTGGTGGTAAAGTGAGTTTAGAGTTACAATCAGCCGACAAAAGTTCAGCTATACATGGATCAAAAAAGAAGTGGTGGTAAAGTGAGTTAGCGGGTATTGGTACTAACCTTTAAGAAGAAACAGAATAAATAAAAACTTACACACAACTTTGCACTTTTTTAATATATGTACAAGAAATAAATATATAATAGTGCAGTTTTCACACGAATATAATTTATACACATGTTATATAGTACTTGTGTGTATACAATTTACACTCACCCAAAGTCCCAAAAATACACATAAAAACAGAGTAAAAGAAAGCAAAAAAAGACATACAAACAGAAGAATGTGGAGGCGATAGAAGGAGACACGAAATGGGCTTTAGCCCGATAATGAATCGACTGACCTGTGGTCAGCCAAAAATTTCAGCCCAAAGCATGACAACACACACAACAGAAAATAAACAAGGAGCGCGAATCTTGAGACAGAGATCGATGGTTTAAAAATCGACTGACCCAAATACATTTTTCAGCTGGTTGACATATAGCTAAAGTGCGTTTGCTCTGTGACTTGTGACAATATGGTGTATGCTCTGTGACGATTAAGGAGTAAATCCCAATGACTGTCACGTGAATGGAAACAACGGTACAAGTTGTCTTCCTCATTTATACCAAACCTCGGACAGACATAACTGGTTAGCCCGCTGGCCTATTAGCGTGAAATTTACGGTTCGATTCCCATCGGTTAATTTATTGACCGTATTCTTAAGTACAGTGACCAAAGCGAGTGTACACAACAAGTTCAATGATCACTGGTGCATTTTACTCAGATCTGCAGCTCTCTATACCACTGACCGGTGGCATGTAGCTTGCAGCCGGCATCCTTGAGGGGAGGGAAGGCAGGGGCGCCTCAAACCGCAGCACATTGAGAGACTGCCTGATAGACGGTCTCAGCTTCAGATCGAGCTGAGCACACCAAAGCCCGACGATCAGCACGCACTCCATCTCCCGGGCGTCGAATTCTCCTCCTAGCCGTGTGTCGGCGGCGTCCAAAATCTTCCCTCTTCCATACGAGCTCCAGACCCACTGAGCCAGGTGGACCACATCATCATCTTCTTGTTCTTCTTCTTGCTGAACCACCACCACGGGCCGTCTGCCGCAGGCGATCTCAAAGAGGACAACGTCGAAGCTGTAAACATCTGACTTTGATATAGATCGAACCTTGTGGCGAGATCCGATCTTTTGTTACGGCCCGATATTTCACGACATTCCTCCTTCAGCAGTAGCAACTTTTCGCCCGCGCATGCAATGTACACGAATTAGAGGGTTTAAACCTTGCGGCCCAGCGCGAGAAAACCAATCTCAACGACAGTACTCACGCGCAAAACAATTTCCTCACAGAGAAATCACAACATAGAGGTTTTCTAAAGGTTCCCCCAAAACTTAGGGATTTTTAGACAGCTTCCCCCAAAACTCGATACGGGTATTTACCCCTAAAAACACACCATGTTTATTATCAAAATATAACCTGCCTTTACAGCTATCCCACGCATGGCTTTTATATCCGTACAAACTTATCTTACTCTTGGCCCTCAAGTTGGCCATACCCTTATCTGTTTGGTTAAACAAACGAGGACTCTAATTTGGACTCTATCTTTAATCTTGCCTTTTACATCTCGGCAAGATTTCAACTTAAAAATTGGACTAAACAAAACTGACTCTACATATAAAATAACCTTTCCCTTTAATTTGGAGCACCGCTGGATACGTGTTAACAACAGGAGGCCCCCAGCCACTAGCGCACAAACACAACAGCTCCCGAGGTAGCAACTTCATGGCTTTTGATCTGTTTTCTGGTGGACGTGGAAACATGAAAAAATAATAGACTTTAACTCCTCGTGCACTAGCACATGTACGGGCTTGTAGCGTATCATCTCTTTCCTTATGCACACGTATATGTGCTCTTTGAAGAGCATGCATGTTTACTAGGCCCAAGGAAAACAATTCTCTTTCTAGATTACCTTTCTCCCTGGCATAATCTGGTACTCCAACTGCCCCAGATTTCGATGCAAAATAGATGGCCCTCAATTCTACTAGCATATTAGCACGCATGCATGTCACGTTACCTAGCTGCTCCTCAAACTCATACTTCTCATCAAAGCTAATATATCTTGGTATGCACACTTCTCTGGCCTCTAAAACATCGACTTGCGGAAATATTTCATGAACATCAAAAACACTGACATTTGTTGTGGCCGTATCATCTTCTCCTCCTTGAAGAAAAACCGTCCTTGGTTTTGAGTCTTCCTCTTTAATAATATTTTTATCTCTAGAATGATCAGCGACACATGAAATATCAGTAGCTTCATCCTTCTTCCTGTTTGCTTCTTCCTCCTCTTTTATCCTCTCAAGATGTTCTTTCCTCCATGTAATGAAGCGCTCCTCATCCATGGGCATAAGATTGCACCTTTTACCCTTCTTGACAGTATATGTGTGTGTGACAATCATACACAACATCATGCTCTTTGTACCATGGCTCACCCAACAACAAGTGGCACGAAACCATCGGCACCGGAATCACATCGCACAAAACCTCGCAAAAGAATTTTCCCAACAAAAACGGTACCTTAGCTTGGTGCATAACAGTGAGTCTTCATGACCCCAACAGAACAAGTATGGTTTTGGATGTGCTGTTATTGGTATCTCCAGCTTCTCCACCATCTCCATGCTTGTTGCGTTGATCAAATTCATGTGATCGATCGTCATAGCACATGATCTCTCTCTCACTACCACATGGGTGTGAAAAAGCCCAGTCCAGCGGCCTTCCTCCTCCAACTGAAATCCATAACTTAACTTACTGAATAAAGATGCGCTTGTCATCTTCTCCATAGTGACGCGAACAACCTGATGCTCTGAATACCACCTGATATAGACCGAACCTCGTGGCGAGATCCGATCTTTTGTTACGGCCCGATCTTTCATGACACTCCTCCTTCAGCAGTAGCAACCTCTCGCCCGCGCACGCAATGTACACGAAGTAGAGGGTTTAAACCTTGCGGCGCAGCACGAGAAAACCAATCTCAACGACAGTACTCACGCGCAAAACAATTTCCTCACAGAGAAATCGCAACACAGAGGTTTTCTAAAGGTTCCCCCAAAACTTAGGGATTTTTAGACAGTTTCCGCCAAAACTCGATACGGGTATTTACCCCTAAAAACACATCGTGTTTATTATCAAAATATAACCTGCCTTTACAGCTATCCCACGCATGGCTTTTATATCCGTACAAACTTATCTTACTCTTGGCCCTCAAGTTGGCCGTACCCTTATCTGTTCGGTTAAACAAACGAGGACTCTAATTTGGACTCTATCTCTAATCTTGCCTTTTATATCTCGGCAAGATTTCAACTTAAAAATTGGACTAAACGAAACTGACTCTACATATAAAATAACCTTTCCCTTTAATTTCGAGCACCGCTGGATAGGTGTTAACAACAGGAGGCCCCCAGCCACTAGCGCACAAACACAACAGCTCCCGAGGTAGCAACTTCATGGCTTTTGATCTGTTTTCTGGTGGATGTGGAAACATGAAAATATAATAGACTTTAACTCCTCGTGCACTAGCAAATGTACGGGCTTGTAGCGTATCATCTCTTTCCTTGTGCACACGTATATGTGCTCTTTGAAGTGCATGCATGTTTACTAGGCCCAAGGAAAACAATTCTCTTTCTAGATTACTTTTCTCCCTGGCATAATCTGGTACTCCAACTGCCCCAGATTCCGATGCAAAATAGCTGGCCCTCAATTCTACTAGCATATTAGCACGCATGCATGTCACGTTACTTAGCTGCTCCTCAAACTCATACTTCTCATCAAAGCTAATATATCTTGGTATGCACACTTCTCTGGCCTCTGAGACATCGACTTGCGGAAATATTTCATGAACATCAAAAACACTGACATTTGTCGTGGCCGTATCATCTTCTCCCCCTTGAAGCAAAACCGTCCTCGGTTTTGAGTCTTCCTCTTTAATAATATTTTTTATCTCTAGAACGATCAACGACACATGAAATATCAGTAGCTTCATCCTTCTTCCTGTTTGCTTCTTCCTCCTCTTTTATCCTCTCAAGATGTTCTTTCCTCCATGTAATGAAGCGCTCCTCATCCATGGGCACAAGATTGCACCTTTTACCCTTCTTGACAGTATATGTGTGTGTGTGACAATCATACACAACATCATGCTCTTTGTACCATGGCTCACCCAACAACAAGTGGCATGAAACCATCGGCACCGGAATCACATCGCACAAAACCTCGCAAAAGAATTTTGCCAACAAAAACGGTACCTTAGCTTGGTGCATAACAGTGAGTCTTCATGACCCCAACGGAACAAGTATGGTTTTGGATGTGCTGTTATTGGTATCTGTAGCTTCTCCATCATCTCCATGCTTGCTGCGTTGATCAAATTCATGTGATCGATCGTCATAGCACATGATCTCTCTCTCACTACCACACGGGTGTGAAAAAGCCCAGTCCAACGACCTTCCTCCTCCAACTGAAATCCATAACTTAACTTACTGAATAAAGATGCGCTCGACATCTTCTCCATAGTGTCGCGAACAACCTGATGCTCTGAATACCACCTGATATAGACCGAACCTCGTGGCGAGATCCGATCTTTTGTTATGGCCCGATCTTTCACGACACTCCTCCTTCAGCAGTAGCAACCTCTCGCCCGCGCACGCAATGTACACCAAGTAGAGGGTTTAAACCTTGCGGCGCAGCACGAGAAAACCAATCTCAACGACAGTACTCACGCGCATAACAATTTCCTCACAGAGAAATCGCAACACAGAGGTTTACTAAAGGTTCCCCCAAAACTTAGGGATTTTTAGACAGCTTCCCCCAAAACTCGATACGGGTATTTACCCCTAAAAACACATCGTGTTTATTATCAAAATATAACCTGCCTTTACAGCTATCCCACGCATGGCTTTTATATCCGTACAAACTTATCTTACTCTTGGCCCTCAAGTTGGCCGTACCCTTATCTGTTCGGTTAAACAAACGAGGACTCTAATTTGGACTCTATCTTTAATCTTGCCTTTTATATCTCGGCAAGATTTCAACTTAAAAATTGGACTAAACAAAACTGACTCTACATATAAAATAACCTTTCCCTTTAATTTGGAGCACCGCTGGATAGGTGTTAACAACAGGAGGCCCCCAGCCACTAGCGCACAAACACAACATCTCCCGAGGTAGCAACTTCATGGCTTTTGATCTGTTTTCTGATGGACGTGGAAACATGAAAAAATAATAGACTTTAACTCCTCGTGCACTAGCAAATGTACGGGCTTGTAGCGTATCATCTCTTTCCTTGTGCACACGTATATGTGCTCTTTGAAGTGCATGCATGTTTACTAGGCCCAAGGAAAACAATTCTCTTTCTAGATTACCTTTCTCCCTGGCATAATCTGGCATTCCAACTGCCCCAGATTCCGATGCAAAATAGATGGCCCTCAATTCTACTAGCATATTAGCACGCATGCATGTCACGTTACTTAGCTGCTCCTCAAACTCATACTTCTCATCAAAGCTAATATATCTTGATATGCACACTTCCCTGGCCTCTAAAACATCGACTTGCGGAAATATTTCATGAATATCAAAAACACTGACATTTGTCGTGGCCGTATCATCTTCTCCCCCTTGAAGCAAAACCGTCCTCGGTTTTGATTCTTCCTCTTTAATAATATTTTTATCTCTAGAACGATCAGCAACACATGAAATATCAGTAGCTTCATCCTTCTTCCTGTTTGCTTCTTCCTCCTCTTTTATCCTCTCAAGATTTTCTTTCCTCCATGTAATGAAGCGCTCCTCATCCATGGGCACAAGATTGCACCTTTAACCCTTCTTGACAGTATATGTGTGTGTGTGACAATCATACACAACATCATGCTCTTTGTACCATGGCTCACCCAACAACAAGTGGCACGAAACCATCGGCACCGGAATCACATCGCACAAAACCTCGCAAAAGAATTTTCCCAACAAAAACGGTACCTTAGCTTGGTGCATAATAGTGAGTCTTCATGACCCCAACGGAACAAGTATGGTTTTGGATGTGCTGTTATTGGTATCTCCAGCTTCTCCACCATCTTCATGCTTGCTGCGTTGATCAAATTCATGTGACGATTGTCATAGCACATGATCTCTCTCTCACTACCACACGGGTGTGAAAAAGCCCAGTCCAGCGGCCTTCCTCCTCCAACTGAAATCCATAACTTAACTTACTGAATAAAGATGCGCTCGACATCTTCTCCATAGTGTCGCGAACAACCTGATGCTCTGAATACCACCTGATATAGACCGAACCTCGTGGCGAGATCCGATCTTTTGTTATGGCCCGATCTTTCACGACACTCCTCCTTCAGCAGTAGCAACCTCTCGCCCGCGCACGCAATGTACACCAAGTAGAGGGTTTAAACCTTGCGGCGCAGCACGAGAAAACCAATCTCAACGACAGTACTCACGCGCATAACAATTTCCTCACAGAGAAATCGCAACACAGAGGTTTTCTAAAGGTTCCCCCAAAACTTAGGGATTTTTAGACAGCTTCCCCCAAAACTCGATACGAGTATTTACTCCTAAAAACACATCGTGTTTATTATCAAAATATAACCTGTCTTTACAGCTATCCCACGCATGGCTTTTATATCCGTACAAACTTATCTTACTCTTGGCCCTCAAGTTGGCCGTACCCTTATCTGTTCGGTTAAACAAACGAGGACTCTAATTTGGACTCTATCTTTAATCTTGCCTTTTATATCTCGGCAAGATTTCAACTTAAAAATTGGACTAAACAAAACTGTGACTCTACATATAAAATAACCTTTCCCTTTAATTTGGAGCACCGCTGGATAGGTGTTAACAACAGGAGGCCCCCAGCCACTAGCGCACAAACACAACAGCTCCCGAGGTAGCAACTTCATGGCTTTTGATCTGTTTTCTGGTGGACGTGGAAACATGAAAAAATAATAGACTTTAACTCCTCGTGCACTAGCACATGTACGGGCTTGTAGCGTGTCATCTCTTTCCTTGTGCACACGTATATGTGCTCTTTGAAGTGCATGCATGTTTACGAGGCCCAAGGAAAACAATTCTCTTTCTAGATTACCTTTCTCCCTGGCATAATCTGGTACTCCAACTGCCCCAGATTCCGATGCAAAATAGATGGCCCTCAATTCTACTAGCATATTAGCACGCATGCATGTCACGTTACTTAGCTGCTCCTCAAACTCATACTTCTCATCAAAGCTAATATATCTTGGTATGCACACTTCTCTGGCCTCTAAAACATCGACTTGCGGAAATATTTCATGAACATCAAAAACACTGACATTTGTCGTGGCCGTATCATCTTCTCCCCCTGGAAGCAAAACCGTCCTCGGTTTTGAGTCTTCCTTTTTAATAATATTTTTTATCTCTAGAACGATCAGCGACACAAGAAATATCAGTAGCTTCATCCTTCTTCCTGTTTGCTTCTTCCTCCTCTTTTATCCTCTCAAGATGTTCTTTCCTCCATGTAATGAAGCGCTCCTCATCCATGGGCACAAGATTGCACCTTTTACCCATCTTGACAGTATATGTGTGTGTGTGACAATCATACACAACATCATGCTCTTTGTACCATGGCTCACCCAACAACAAGTGGCACGAAACCATCGGCACCGGAATCACATCGCACAAAACCTCGCAAAAGGATTTTCCCAACAAAAACGGTACCTTAGCTTGGTGCATAACAGTGAGTCTTCATGACCCCAACGGAACAAGTATGGTTTTGGATGTGCTGTTATTGGTATCTCCAGCTTCTCCACCATCTCCATGCTTGCTGCGTTGATCAAATTCATGTGATCGATCGTCATAGCACATGATCTCTCTCTCACTACCACACGGGTGTGAAAAAGCCCAGTCCAGCGGCCTTCCTCCTCCAACTGAAATCCATAACTTAACTTACTGAATAAAGATGCGCTCGTCATCTTCTCCATAGTGTCGCGAACAACCTGATGCTCTGAATATCACCTGATATAGACCGAACCTCGTGGCGAGATCCGATCTTTTGTTATGGCCCGATCTTTCACGACACTCCTCCTTCAGCAGTAGCAACCTCTCGCCCGCGCACGCAATGTACACGAAGTAGAGGGTTTAAACCTTGCGGCGCAGCACGAGAAAACCAATCTCAATGACAGTACTCACGCGCAAAACAATTTCCTCACAGAGAAATCGCAACACAGAGGTTTTCTAAAGGTTCCCCCAAAACTTAGGGATTTTTAGACAGCTTCCCCCAAAACTCGATACGGGTATTTACCCCTAAAAACACATCGTGTTTATTATCAAAATATAACCTGCCTTTACAGCTATCCCACGCATGGCTTTCATATCCATACAAACTTATCTTACTCTTGGCCCTCAAGTTGGTCGTACCCTTATCTGTTCGGTTAAACAAACGAGGACTCTAATTTGGACTCTATCTTTAATCTTGCCTTTTACATCTCGGCAAGATTTCAACTTAAAAATTGGACTAAACAAAACTGACTCTACATATAAAATAATCTTTCCCTTTAATTTGGAGCACCGCTGGATAGGTGTTAACAACAGGAGGCCCCCAGCCACTAGCGCACAAACACAACAACTCCCGAGGTAGCAACTTCATGGCTTTTGATCTGTTTTCTGGTGGACGTGGAAACATGAAAAAATAATAGACTTTAACTCCTCGTGCACTAGCACATGTACGGGCTTGTAGCGTATCATCTCTTTCCTTGTGCACGCGTATATGTGCTCTTTGAAGTACATGCATGTTTACTAGGCCCAAGGAAAACAATTCTCTTTCTAGATTACCTTTCTCCCTGGCATAATCTGGTACTCCAACTGCCCCAGATTTCAATGCAAAATAGATGGCCCTCAATTCTACTAGCATATTAGCACGCATGCATGTCACGTTACTTAGCTGCTCCTCAAACTCATACTTCTCATCAAAGCTAATATATCTTGGTATGCACACTTCTCTGGCCTCTAAAACATCGACTTGCGGAAATATTTCATGAACATCAAAAACACTGACATTTGTCGTGGCCGTATCAGACTCGGTGTTGGCCCTGCCAGTGATCATGCATTCTGGATCCATGTATCCCATTGTGCCGGCATGCGCCGTGGTGAGCGAACCTCGGCCGTGTTCGACCAGCCTGGCGAGACCGAAGTCGCCGAGCTTGGTGTTGAAGGACGCATCCAGCATGATGTTGCTTGGCTTGATGTCCCTATGTAGGACGCACTGCTCCCACTCCTGATGTAGGTAGAGAAGCGCGGATCCTAACCCGAGCACAATCTCGTGCCTGAAGATAGAAACATATCCAACATTAATCATCATCTGATGAGGGCTAATGAAGCAATTTGACACTCCCTTCTTTTTTATTTACTCCATGTACTAGTTTTGATCAAAGTCAAGTTTTATAAACTTCGACAAAATTTATAGACAAAAATATTTAACAAATTAATACCATTAGATTCATTATTGAGTGTACTTTCACATCATATAGATTTGTTACGGTAAATATTTATATTGTTTACTATAAACTTAGTCAAACTTTATGAAGTTTGACTTCAATCAACTTTAATATGCAGAGTAAATAAAAATGAAGTGAGTAGTAATATGCAGAGTGAGGTGCTTCTTCTCTGGTGGGCGTACCTAACTGACCAGGGAAGAATGGCATTATTGGCAGAGTAGAGATGCCTGTCGAGGCTGCCGTTGGGCATCAACTCGTAGACGAGGAGCAACTCACGGCCTCCATGGCACCAGCCGATAAGCTGCACGAGGTTCTTGTGGCGAAGCCGGCTTATGACCCTCACCTCAGAGGCATACTCCTTCCTCCCTTGCTTGGAGCCCTTGGAGACTCTTTTGATGGCCACGTGAAGGTCCAGTTCCTTGAGGAATCCTTTGTACACCGAGCCGAAGCCCCCTTGCCCGAGCTTCTTATCATCGGAAAAGTTGTCGGTGGCCATGGCCAAGTCGCTGTAGCAAAACCGCTTGGGCGCGGTTCCTTTCTCGAAGTCTTCTTCCATGCTCTGATTGTCATCAAAGAAGCCGGCCTCTGATAGCCCTTGCTCCGTTGCTCGGTGATGGTTTTTCGCCCGGTTTCGCCGTAGGAGGAGACAGATCAAAGTGACGAAAACGAGCAAAAACAACGTAGAACCTACAGAGATGCCGACCAGAAGCCCGGTTCTGTTCCGAGGAGGCGAAGATTCTGTGAAAGAATTCCAAGCAGAATGACACTGGATTAGCATGCGTCTCGCTGGTTCAATTCAAATGCGCGCAACATGTGACCAGACTAACACGGAAGTGAACACTAACCTCCGTGAGGCAACAACGTCTTTGTTAAGTTTTGGTGCCCGCACCCGTAATTTTCACCGTACTCAACTTTGAGCATGTTGCAGTACATCTTGTAGTAGCGGGCCCGGTCCTTGGCCGGCGGCGTCCGGTAGCCCTTGCCGCACTCCGCCGAGCCGTTGAAGATGTTGGTGGTCATGCCGTAGCCGGGGAGCATCCCGGCGTCGATATCTTGGGCAGAAGGCGTCCAGCCATCGGTCATCACGGCGTGACACGATGGTTTGGGCGCCTGGGGCGTCATCCACCACCAGATTGCCGTCTTGAACGCCACGACGGGGTTCGTGGACACCAGGTCCGGGTTGTCTAGGAGGTCTAGCCCCAACGCCTCCCCGGCTTGTCGGTAGTTGAAGTCGCTGTGACAATGAACTATGTAATTGCTAGGATTGCTAAATCTCAGTCGACTGAGAATCAATTATGTTTGTGATATCTTACGTGAAAATCCATGCAAATTTTCTTTTCTAATTTTTCTATCTTCTTTTTATATTTGTGTTACTTGACTGAGACTTGTTTATGTCTCAATCAACTAAGATCTAGCCACACCTATTTATTAATATGAAACTCACACTAGATTCATGTCCAGAAAAGAATAGAGAAACGATATGATGTACACCTCCTGTCATATTATTAAAATATATGTACTCCCTCCAGTCCTTTTTACTCTGCACATTGAATTTGCCGAAAGTCAAACTTTGCTAAGTTTGACCAAATTTATATTAGAAATTATTAGCATCTATAATATCTAATAAATATAATATGAAAATATATTCCAAGATGAATCTAATGATATTGGTGTTGTTATGTGAATGTCTATAATTTTTTATATAAACTTGGTCAAAGTTGGATGAGATTGACTTCGAACAAACCTAATATGCAGAGGCAAAAGGACCGGAGGGAGTATATAAAAGCGGGGCAAAAGCCTGTTTCATGTTTCTTACTAGGTCAGCTGTACTGGGCCTCATCCGTAGTAGCGCGTGATCACTGGATTTTGCTCTTTCACAAAGCAGTAACCTGAGGTCATAGCCTGATAGCACGTTACACCCCTTGATCCATATTAATTGTTGCTGAGTTAGGGTACGTTTGGTTTGTGCCTGTGACGGCCACGCCAACCATTGGCTCGCCAAAAAGTTGGCGGAGGAATCGGCCGCCACGAACTCGCCAATAAATTGGACGCAGAATGAACGGGGGAAGTAAATGAGCCTGGGGCAAGCCAATTAAATGGCACTGATCCAAACAGGTGCTGGTGCTCAGGTCAAACCAAACAGCCCCTTAGTCCAATTTTAGTATAAAGTTGTCCTAACTCAAAGACAATTGAAATAAATCGGAGGGAATAGTGAAAGCATAAGCGTCATCTCACATCATACCAACGGTTTCGTGGGAGGTCTGCCCAAAGAAGGCGGCGAGCTCCCGTCTGCGGGTCTTGTCGTCGCCGGTGTTGCCGAAGGCAGGGAAGTTGCTCGCGGCCTTGACGAACGCGTCGTAGGTGTAGAACGCGCCGCCCTCGCAGCTGCCTTTGCTGCGGTTGCTCAGCATGGCGTCGAACTTCTCCCGGGTGATGATCGACGGCACGCCGGCCTCCTGCTGCCCGCCGGCACCCGCGAGCAGCGCCGCGCAGCCGGCGAAAGCGAGGAGCCCGAAGACCCTCATGTTCGCGCGTGAGGCCTGAGCCGAGCGAGAACAGTGTGGTTTTATCGCAATCGCAAGGCTGTGAAGCTTTTGTTTTTGTGTTTGGAGGAAAGCAAGGCCGTGGTCAGGAACTCTCATCTTTTACGACGTGGCATCATGAAAAAACTGTACTGACGAAAAAACTGTACTAGGGCCTGGACCCTGCCCGCCCGTGGAATCGTGGTCCATACGCTGCGAACACTGCACCGGTTGATACGGCAAAGGAAATTCCATTTCCCCTGGGCGTACAGGAATGTTTTGTGGCTGGTCTTGGGCAGAAGACTTGGACTAGGCCATTGTTTGGCCACCTACGAGGCATCGACACCGCATTGCATCAAGTAACATCAGTTCGTAGTTACTACTACCTCCGTTCTATAATATAAAAAGCGTTTTTGACACTAGCATATACAGAATATATGTATATTATAGGACAGGGGGAGTCGTTTGGCGTCATTGGTAGTATTTCCCTTTGCATGGCCCCACAACTTCTAGTTCAGACTCTCTCTTCTTTCTCACTGGGGACACTGACCTTGACGTCGACCAAATACCGCACAGTACCATAGATCACTGTCGTGTTGTTCTCGTCATTGTCGTTGTTGCTGCAAGCATCGCTTCGCAAATCCACTTGTCCGGCACCAATTGGTTGTAGCCGTGTGCATCCCTATCGGTGCAAAGTCATATTACCTCCGTCTCAAATTACTTGTCTTAAATTTATTTAAATCATGTATCTAACATTAAAATGTGTCTAGATACAAGCAAGTAATTCGAGATGGGGAGTATTATTAAGCCCCTCGTATTGCATCCTCTGTGTGTGACGAAGGAATCGCCTACTTTATAAATTACGTGTGATGGTTTGTGGGTCGCCCACTAGAGAACAAACGTGTGTGATATCATGCGGACAGGTTGCATGGACGATTGTGTAGGCATACTGTCTGCGATACTCAGGCGGTTAAACACATTTTAATTATGCGAGATGTTGGCATGCATCTCACACATTTAATAAACTAGTAAAAGGCATGTGCCATGCACGCATATAGAATCCAAAGAATGTAAATTCATACATACTAGAAGAACGCCCGTGCGTTGCAACGGGGCCACATTAACTTTAAGAGTTCAGTATTAATCATGTTAATAATACATTTAATATTCTCATACATATCAAGTGACACTGGCGACTTTTTTGTCAATTTAGCAACGGGCTCAGTTGCAACGGGCTCTTTATACATATCAGACAACTCGCTACTACTTAAACTACAACTATGGCTACCAATATTTTTTTGTCGATTTAGCTCAGCAATAGTGCCTGGCTTAATAGACTGCTTTGCATTCACCCCCTCAGAAGACAGAGAGAACCAACTCAACATGTCAGAAGATTAACAGAAATTTCATTTGTATGGCATGAACATATAGCAGGAGCACCAACACATAGATCAGCAGAGAGCAGAGCACAGCATGCACACACTCGGGCCATCTATATCATACACACACAGCAACGCACACATGCATCACGCTGGCATACACATACAGAAAAGCAAGCACACACGCATCATGCGCATTGGCCGGTGCGACGCACGCAGAGCAAGTACGTACGCACGGAGAGCAAGCTAGCAAGCACGCACGCGTCCAACCCCGCCGCTGCATGCGCTGGCAGAAGGTGAGGCAGCAAGGGAGACTGCACATTGCTGTCCATGCAAGGCTGGAGGTGCTGGGCTGGCGACGGCGGTGTCGGGACGGCGCTTGATTCGTTCCCGGTGGCGTAGAGCTTGGGGCGGCAACGCGGTGATAGCTAGTGCTCGGGGATGGGGGTTTGGGGCGGGGGCAGTCGACCCGATGGCTGGCGAAGTTAACGGGCTCGGGTGGCTGGAAATTCGGCGGGTGGCGGCGGCACAGCGCGAGGATGGGACAGGCGGAAAACCTAGCGGGCGTTCAACTACCAATACCCATGCCTTTTTTTAGAGAAATTGCTTGTGAAAATAATCTGCGACGACGACTTAGCGAGCGGATCCCCTTAAAAAAGACATAGCGAGCAGATTTCCTTAAAACTGGTAGGAATGGATACGATTTGATGACGTTGATAAATAGTGGTGAATGTTGGCCTAATTTACTATCATCATGCATGGAAACGAATCATCAAGAAAAGAATACTTCCTATTACTACACTCATAGGAAGCTTCCTAATCTCTGCTACCAAACAGTTTCTGCCCAAACAAGGAAGAAAAGTTATGGACGTGATTCGGAAGGAAACAAACGTTATGAAGATTAATTAATTTAGATTTGATCTTTAGAGATTGATTGTGATTGATTCTTTTACATAAAGACATTACTAAATAATTTATGTCAGTATGGAAAGTTCTGATCCGTTCAGTTTTTTTCGTTGTGTGAGAGGGTGAAGTGAAAATAAATCGATGAAGTGGGAGAGGCGACGAAAAAAATCTACGACGGTTAACCTACGAAAAAAACCGGACGAAAGTGGTGGGACGAAAAAAACCTGAAAGCGAGACTACCAACTGCTCCATTAGGAGTAGAGAAGTATGATTTTTTTTTTTTTGCTCTCTTTCGCTTGGTGAGTACTCTTTCTTGGTCACATCAGCTGCCACCTTCTTAGAAGAGGAAGACGTGCTAAGCTGGTTTTCCTCTACATACGTGTCTTGTAGTTCAAATAGCAGTTTACCTCACAGTAGTTGTTGCAACCCTTGCTACAGTTGGTGCATCACATACAGGAGCTATATCAGTTGTTTGTGGTATATGAACTGAAGAGAGTGCAGCAGCGCGACCTGCCTGCCGAGTCTTGGCTATATGAGCTGAATATATATATTGAACTGCCGAGTCTTTGGCGTGTCACCATTGAGCAACTGTGCAAAGCCAAGATGCATTGGCAGCGACCTGCCAGCAGAACTGGCCGGAGCCCGGAGGAGACGGGTATAGTAGTAGCCGCGTGCTGGAGCAGGGCACATGTGCAGTGCAGACGTAGGGTACGAGAGCAAGAGCTGTGGCCTGGGAATAGTCGAGATGATCGAGGGCCGGGGTTGCAAGTCTGAAAGTACTCTTATTACCTGACGCATCAGACGGTGTAAACTGCGACGGGAAAAATATATAGTGCTAATAAGTTTTCAGTAATAATTAGTGACCACATGATTTCCTACATTAGAAGGAAAACGCTGTGGCACCATCGCCGTCCGATCTAGGGTTTCCCCTGATGCTCGGGGCGTCCCCGGTGTTTGATTCGTGGTTACGTTGGTTTGGACCGCCTCTCTAGTTAGTGGGCTTAGCTGTGTCTTTTGCTTGTACGGGCCAAGCACCTTGTCTCTCTTCTTTACTATTTTGGGCACCGTCTTCATGCCTTGTGTTCGTGCATGTGTCCTATCTCATTTGTACTCATTCTCTCATCTGCTATCAATAAAAAGATACACTAAGGTTCCAAAAAGCTATTGGTTTATATATTTTTTTGCTAATAACTACCAACTTTGAGGTCCGCTGTTTTAAAAAACCCAAACGACTGAGTGTTTAAATTTTAAACCGTTTGTTTGACACATGTGGCCCACCCGTCAGGTCCACATTGCGTACAAGTCAACACCGTTAGGTTGACCATTCATTGGTTATGATGGGTGGGGCCCAAATATTTATAAAAAGTAATTGAGTACCTATATTTTTCAAAAAAATCAATCAGGACCCTGTAATTTCCTTAAAAAAGCAACCAAGTCCTTGTAAATCAGGTCCCTAGGCTGATCCAGCTCGACCTCTCTCCCGCAACCGGCCGCCGTCCTCTCCCTAGTAGAATCACCGCCCACTCCCCTCCATTCCCTCCCCAGCCGGTGACCTGAAGAGGCTGAGCTCCAAGACATTAACTAGGGGTGCGCGGTCAGCAGCAGGGCCTCATACGGCTCATGTCCAGCAGCATGTGGCGGCTCCCCATTGGTGCGGCCACTAGCACGCAGCGGCTCCCTACATAGCCTCATACTCTCAAAGCAGGGGCAGCGAGTGGCCGGTGGGCACAATAGTTGGCGGCGACGAGCGGCCACACCAGGGGTGGTGAGGAGCCGAGGATAGCAGCAGGTGGTGGCGCACGAGCACCATCATGCGTAGCTCTGTGTGCGATGTTCCCTTGGCCCTGTCCATCTATAGCAACCAGCAAAGGTCACCTAACTTGGGTAGGATGCTTCCCTGGACATGGTCATTCTGCCGAGAGAGGGGGAAGGCGGGCTGCCCGCCGGCGGCGTCGCTCTCTGCGACCGGTCGACCGACCAAGGTGGCAAGCATGCGCGTCGAGCCCGAGGTCCTCCATGGCTGGGGGCAAGCGGCGAGAGGCAGAAAGAGAGATAGAGGAAGAAGACAGGGTGAGTAAGAGAGATAACGGTGTTGACATTTTATGCCACGTTAGCTCCGACGAGTGGGCCATCCTTGTCATAATCACGATCAATTTTAAAGCACTCGGTCATTTGGGGTTTTGAAACAGTCGACCCCAAAGTTGGTAGTTATCAGCGAAAATATAAAACCAGTAGTTTTTTGAAAACCTAGCCCAAACTGTAGTAGTTTTATACTATTTACTCGAATTAAAGGGAGTAATAGGAGGGGTTTCCATCATATGGATGTATGTTTCCCTTGTTTAAGTAAAGAGGGGTTTTCATCATATGGATGTCCCTTATATCTAAGTAGGCCATGGCTATAACTCACTTACAGCGAGGTAACCTTCCGACTCGATGAAGCCGCCCGATCGTATGGGCTGGCCCAGTGCGCGGGAGGCCGCTGCCTCTTTTTTTTCATGTTTTTCATGTTTTTCATTTTTTTACTTTCGTTTATACTTATGAATATTCTAACTAAATATACTAAAAATATTTTACATAAAACATTAAAATAATGCTAAGCAAGCATTTGAAAAATGTTAAATGTACATAGAGAAAAAGTTTCTAATGTTATACTAAAAATGTATACAAAAAAATATAACATGTGTAAAAAAATTGATCATGTATTTAAAAAATATTCATCCAACCATATGAATTTTCTGAAAAACAAGTATTTAAAATGTGTTAGACAAACATTTAGAAATTGTTAAATGTGTATACAAAAATGTTGACCATGTATTAAAAAACTTTTAAACTTGTCTTTCCAAAATTTTAATCAAGCAT
This sequence comes from Triticum urartu, assembly GCF_003073215.2. NCBI lineage: Eukaryota > Viridiplantae > Streptophyta > Magnoliopsida > Poales > Poaceae > Triticum > Triticum urartu. The sequence continues at coordinate 54,275,782 of NC_053028.1, read as the reverse complement.
ATGAAAAATGTTAAATGTGTACAGAAAAAATATTGACCATATATTCAAAAAATATTAATCAAGCATTTGAACAAATGTTAATCAAGCATTTGAAAAAATATTAATCAAGCATATAGTTAAAGTGTTGACCATGTATTGAAAAAATGTTAAACTTGTATTTCAAAATATTTAATCAAGGATTTGAAAAAAGAAAGTGTAATATGTGAACATAAAAAACGTTGATTATTAAAAAATGGTACGGGGTATTTATAAAATGTTAATCAAGCATTTAAAAATTGCTAACTGTATATTTGAAAAAAATGTTGACCATGTATTCAATAAATCTTAATCTTGTTCTTGAAAAATATTAAACATGTATATTAGAATAAATTTTATTGGATATATACCAAAAATGTGTATAGAAAAACAATGCGAACCTGAGAAACAACAAAAGAAAAATCAATGAAAAACGAGAAATGTATGTACTTACGAATATTCCAAATAAATATATTAAAAATATTTTACATAAAACATTAAAAAATGCTAAGCAAGCATTTGAAAAATGTTAAATGTACATAGCGAAAAAGTTTCTAATGTATACTAAAAATGTATACAAAGAAATATAACATGTGTAAAAAAATCAATCATGTATTTAAAAAATATTAATCCAAGCATTTGAATTTTTTGAAAAACAAGTATTTAAAAATGTTAGACAAGCATTTAGAAATTGTTAGATGTGTATACAAAAATGTTGAGCATGTATTAAAAAATTAAACTTGTCTTTGCAAAATTTTAATCAAGCATATGAAAATTGTTAAACGTGTACAGAAAAAATATTGACCATATATTCAATGGTCCTCCATGGTTGGCGACGAGCGGCGGGAGGAAGAAAGAGAGATAGATGAAGAAGAATACGGGGTGAGTAGAAGAGATAACGGTGTTGACATTTTAAGCCACGTCATCTCTGACGAGTGGGCCATCCTTGTCATAATCGCGATCAATTTTAAAGCACTTGGTCATTTAGGGGTTTTGAAACAGCTGGCAACAAAGTTGGTAGTTATCAGCGAAAAAATAAAAGCAGTAGTTTTTTGGAACCTTAGCCCGAACTATAGTAGTTTTATGCTATTTACTCGAATTAAAGGGACTAATAGGAGGGATTTCTATCATATGGATGCATGTTTCCCTTATGTAAGTAGGGCACGGCGAGTCGATGAAGTCGAGCGAGCGCATGGGTCGGCCCAGTGCACGGGAGGCCACTGCCTCTTTTTCCATGTTTTTCATTTTTGTTATTGTTTTCATTTTCCATATATATATTGTTCATAAAACATTTAAAAAATGCTAAGCAAGCATTTGAAAAATGTTAAATGTACAAAGAGAAATCTTTTCTCATGTATACTAAAAATGTATAAAAAATATAAAAGTTTATCATGCATTTTAAAAATATTAATCAAACATTTGAATGTTTTGAAAACAAATATTTAAAAAATGTTAAACAGCCATTTAGAAATTTGAAAATGTGTATACAAAAATTTTAATCAAGCGTATAAAAAATATTGACCATATGTTCAAAAAATGTTTAATGTGTACATAAAAATCAAGCATTTCAAAAAATGTTGAATGTATATAGTAAAAATGTTGACCATATATTGAAAAAATGTTAAACTTGTATTTCAAAATTGTTAATCAAGGATTTGAAAAAAGAAAGCGTAAAATGTGTACATATAAAATGTTGACCCTGTATTAAGCATTGTTATCGGTTATTTAAAAAATTTGAAGCAAGCATTTGAAAATTGTTAATTGTATATTAAAAAAATATTGACCATGTATTCAGTAAATGTTAATCAATAAATCTTAATCTTATACTTGAAAAATATTAAACATGTATATTAAAAAATGTGTATTAGATATATACCGAAAATGTGTATAGAAAAACAATAAGAACCTGAGATAAATCAAAAGAAAACAAATGAAAAATGAGAAAGAAAAAAAAAGTGGAGAAAATAAAGGTTGTGACCTTCTAATTAAAACAAAAAAATCCCAACGATTTTTCTTTAACAAAGGTTGTGACCTTCTAATTAGACATGAACCCGATGGTGGACATGTGGCTAGCAGCGCAACGCTACAGCTAGGACGTCGTGGGATTGATTCCTGCGGGGCCCTTTTTCTCTAGTGTATTTATTTTAGTGCGAAATGGGCCGGCCCGAAACTATAGACGCGCTTCAGGCAAGACCGAAGGAAGATTCGCTATAAGCGAGATATAGCCTCTGCAATTTAAGTGAGAGCGTACAAAGGCAGAGAAAGAGAAGGAAAACAGTCGCGCGCTGGACTGCAGGCCCGTAAGGATGGAAGGGACAGGCCCGTAAGGATGGAAGGGAAGCAGGAAAGAAATAGAATTAGAAAGTGGTTGGGCTGCAGCCTGGAAAAGAGAAGAAAGAATTAAGAAACAAAGAAAATCGCAAAAACCCGAACCCTTCACAGCCCCAACAAAATCGCAAAAATCAACCGCGCCAATGCCCATGGCCCTATTGCGGTTGTGGACGCTCGCCGCACTTAATCCCAAGCACACTACGGCCCTTCCCATCGCGACAACTCCAACATCTTGGTAACCCTATCCTGACACCACAAATCACCACCGCGACGATAGCAATTGCGATGCCATGTCGACAACCTCTGGTTATCGTCGCCGCCATGTCAACTGCTTAACATCCATCGAACCCCACGGGGGAATGAACCCTACAGAAAACAGAGTAGAGGGGGTGGCAGAGCAGTATACGCCTTAGCCCAATGCTAGAGCCAATGAACTTGACTCCGAGCGGTCAAAGACGCTCGAATCGCCAGCGCAAACAAAAAAACCATATTGAATTACCTGCAGGGCACCCGTAAAAAAAAAAGAATTACCTGCGGGGAGGAGCGCGAGTCGTTCAGCCGACAGTTAGCGCAAACAATTTCTACGCTTCACATGGCGATCCTGGCGCCAAGATCCGTGTGATGCATCCGAGGGCGCAGAGCACGTTCACACAAGATCAGTATAGAACTGATCGTCAGTTCTATAGTGTTCAGGACATCACTCACTCAACTTGCCTTAGCTAGCAGCGCCCAGTTGCTTGGGACAAACAACTGACGTTTTTACTTGACAATATACATTAGCAGAAAAAAGAACATCCACACTGACAAGATTTAGAACCAGTAGGATTAATTTAGGACACGAGACGAATTCTATGGTCAGAAAATTTGTATACAGCCGAACAGATAGCACTGCATTTCCATACACCACCCAGAACAATCGAACATTCGCTTCCCTTCGGTATTATCGTAAGTAAACATTGACCTCATATTGTTGGAAAAAACACTGACCTCATACAGCTTGAGAGAGGAATCACGAAGTTCCTGGCATGCCTAGATTTTTCATAGCAAGGAAGGATGCATTTCAAAGCTTCATCACATGCTATCACATTATGTTCAATCAGGACAGTAACGACAAAGAAGGTAATGCAAACTGTGTGTAATGCAAACAATACAAAGAAGGTAACTGCAGCTCCCTCCACATTTTCACATCCGGGCTTGGGACCGGCAAAGGCAGTGTTAAACCAGAACAATACAAAACACAAATTATAAAACACACCAATCATTCAAGCAAAGCATACATGACACACAATCAAGCAAATGCAATATCAATGCAGCTCCCTCCACATTTTCACATCCGGGCTTGGGACCGGCAAAGGCAGTGTTACACCACAACAAACAAAACATACAACACCAATCATTCAAGCAAAGCATTCATGACACACCATCAAGCAAAGCATACAACACACACCATCAAGCAATTCAGGACACACCATCAAGCAAAGCATTCAAGACACACCATCAAGCAAAGCATACAGCACAGACCATCAAGCAAATGCAATACTAATTCAAACACACACACACACAGTCGGTCACACAGAGAGTCACAGTCACAAACAGATTCAGTCACACACACACAGTAGCAGTCACACAGAGTCAGTCACACATACACAGTCACAGTCACACACAGACACAGAGATAGAAAGGGCACAAACAGAAAGCTAATACTACAAGCAAGACCCATAATGTAAGTTGTTTGGCATGCAGTACCTTCCAGGAATAACTTTTGCTATTTCTGCTCATTTATTCCCAAATACCTGATGGCATTAATCAGTGCATGTTCCTCCTCAGTAGTCCAAGCATCCTTCCATATGTTTGGATTCAGATGATTATGCCACCTAAGATGTTTTGAATGAATTCAAAAATCAGCTTCATATTAACAACTATGATGTTTTGAATGAATTCAAAAATCAGCTTCATATTAACAACTACATCACCTAGACCAAATGTGTTTCCCCCGATAGCAGCCACAACTTGATTGAAGAATAGAGCAACCATCTGAAAAAAGAAGAACAAAATAGTTAGCACGGACTGCGAATAGAGAAAGAGATGCCAAGAAATAACAAGTTACTCAAGGCAATTACCTGTTCATTAGCAATCGGAGGAAGTCCACCAAAGTAAACACGCCGAGAATAACGAGTAACCTAAGAAAGTAGCAGTCAGACATATGCATCACAGAACAAGAAAAATCTCAAGCACAAAGAAAAAAAATCAAGCATACCTACTGTGTCATGGCAGTGGCTGCATAGCAAGTGGATCGATGCAAAGGAAAGAAAGAATTAGAAAGTAATAACAAAACATTGAATAATAAAGAAGCATAATAGATCACAGGTGGGTTCATTCTGCCATCACCAAATAAACTGCAAATCAGAGTGAATCTGGTCGCGTTGTGATGACAGAATGGACTATCCATGATTTGAGTACTAGCTACACTGAATCATAAAAGGAGCACATTAGTCACCTGTCCTAGAGCGGATAAATTGAACATGTTCGGAAACATTCCAGGATCAGCAGCAGGAAGTTCTGGTAGCTGACCTGCAATGCATCAATAGAGAATTGTTACCAGTGTGTTTACCTTGCACATAGGGGGGAAATGCATTTCAGCAAACCATATAAAAATAAAACAATCAAAAGAATACCTTGCAATGAGACTATTTTGTTAGTCCATACTTGTTTACAAGGTCAATTATTTTGTCATCTTCCTGTAGAAAAAATATCATAAATATAACTATAAAATGTGCAAGATGTTTTTTTTCTCAAGCAAAGTCAGGAGTGCAATGGCAAACCTCTTGAGTCCAAGGACCTTTGATGAGTGCAGTGTTGAAGAACCTTCTGCCATGGATGTAAACATTGCACCTCTGTCCTATCTGGAAATAATTCAGCTGCATAGGTAGATACTGACAGAATATGTGAGCTCACCACACTTGAATATATAGAACATCCAAAAGAGTATGGCATTACTATATAACTAGCTAAAATGTGTGATATGCATTCATAAGGTATTACCAGCCGTGAGATAAATATTGAAAGGAGTTAAATTCGAGAGGGATTACCATACAAACACAGACCAGGTTGATGGGCAATCCACGGCTTCAGTTCAAACACAAGAAGCACACCATAAGAACCGTAAAAAATCAGATTAGCCATCATGAAAACCTCCATCCACCGCTGGATTCTACATATACATCATTCTGAGCACAAACATCATACTTGTGGCAGGAAAATATACAACAATGCATTGAAGAGTGTCCAAAGGGCAATGATACTACCAACTACAGAGGTATGGAGTGCTTGCACAATGACACACAGTCACAGTCAACACACACATACACACAGTCACAGTCAGTCAACACACACACACACACACAGTCACAGTCAATACACAGTCAATCAAAGAACACACACACACAGAGACACACACACACACACAATGGAGCGCTTGCACACAAGAAACGGACAAAGAAATACACACACACAGTCAGTCACACACACAAACTGTCAGTCATAGTCAACACACACATACACACAGTCAAGTCAGTCAACACACACACACACACACAGTCACAGTCAATACACAGTCAGTCAAAAACACACACACACAGAGACACACACACACACACAATGGAGCGCTTGCACACAAGAAACGGACAAAGAAATACACACACACAGTCAGTCACACACACAAACTGTCAGTCACACACACAGTCACGGTCACACACACAGTCACACAGACACAATGGAATGCTTGCACACAAGAAACAGACATAGATAGGATGAAACTAATCGAAGACATGAGCAAAAGTAAACCATTTGTTCAAGCTTGCCGTTCAGAACCTTCAACTCTGCATTATTTTAGTTCTTCGATTCCAAACCTCTCTCTGCATTACCCAACTACATGCTAGGAGGCCGCTACTGTTATATAAATGAAGTCAAGTGTAAGAGCGCAGAGAGCAAATTGGATGTACTTTTTTTTCACAAAAAGTTACAGATCTAAATGATACATTTGATAAAAAAAATTTAGGTTTTGTGTGCGACAAGCATATACAGGTAACAAGGTTGAGGGCTTTAATTGCTTCACCATTTCGATTAGGTTGTAGACTTGCAGGTAAGCCCCTTGCGAACTATAACGCAGTGCAAGAATATCTCCCCAATAAGGCTATCATCCCGTGAATATGGAGAACATTTTTGGGAGTATAAAGTAGTAACACTCCGAAAAAATCCAAAGATTCAAGTATATATGTCAGATTCAATCTCAATTCAGGCTGCCACGTGCTTATTGGCATCACTCACGGCATAACCAGTAATCCAACAAATTACACTTCCACAAGACTATGACTTGCGGTACGGATCCATCCTCCTTTGGCCGAGGAGGATATGCAACCTGAAAACACTTTTGCCATAACCCATTGAAACCTCTCTTCTCTCGGAACTCAGTTACCAGGTTGATAACCTTGGCTGCTGACGACGTTTATTGAGTGCTCTTGATTTGTGGAGTCTTAAGGTGGTGTGGATCCAGATACACTAGGGAATAAAGTGAATAGGAAAGCTCTGTTGTTCCCCTAAGGGGAAGGTTCTGGAAACTCTTAGCTCTTTTGTCGATTGGGCATGCGGTAATTGATAATAGTTTTCGCTTCTTGGTAGATGGGCCATATAACTTCTTTTCGACATGTAGAAGTGTTAATTCGCAATAAAGAGTGAATCTGACAAGAATTAGACGTTCTTGACGACATATGCCAAAAATATCTTCTGAGTGTATATGTACATCTTTATATCTTTCTCAAGAACTTTCCTACATTACGATATTCGACATTCTTTTACTCAGAATCGGATAACATAGTCGGCTGAACACACAAGAGTCAACATAACCTTGGTGTAGTGAACAAACGTGATATATGCGGTCTATTAATTCGTTTTATATTTGAAGATACTTATATTCTTAGACCTATGAATAAGGTTAAACTAATTGCATGGTTCGCAATAGAGAAGTAAATCTTCTTTACTATCAGCATACTATCAGAATTAGTCCGAGTACACTTAGGAAAGAGTCCAACATACTATCAGCATGAATACATTGATTGTGAAGTGAGAAGAAGGAACATGGCTAAATAAGTGTTTTGGGACTACAGACAACAACATCACAAAATGTAGAAAACATAAATATACATGTGCTGTAAGCAAACCCCGCCCATCAGTGTCCTTAGCAACACAAGGAAGAGCAAATGTGACATTTGTCTATATCCTACCTGAAATACTTAGAAAAGCATTATTCCAGTGAATGGACAGCAGTAATACAAAAAAGAATATGATATCCACATAAGACATAACGTATCACAAAAAATGTATTGTCAAACACCACGGTATACATGATTATTAAGATAAGAAAAAAAAGGAACAAAAACAGGGAAAAGGGTGCTGTGATGACTGAGTGAGATAAACAGGGAAAAGGGCTTGGGATGCATTGGATGCCAAACCGGCCACGCAAAGGAGTGGAAGCCAAGCAAGTGAGTGTTACAAGAATCAAACTTTTCTGCTCAGCCTATCATCATCTATCAGCAGGAGAGATAAATGACTAGTGCACGTCTATCAGCCTGCTCAATAGAGAGAGAGTAGGTTTAGGAACATGTAGCTGCCGTCTCGACGTGGGGACCTGCCTGCCTCTGAGTATGGATACGGCTAACGGCATGTGGTATTTGTCAGGTGCATGAACACAGTACCCTCTTATATGGTTGAGGAGACATGGAGGAGATAGACAGGAAAAGTGGGTGAACTAAGGATACCATAGTTGGACAGTTCAGTCGATTACTCAGACAAAACAAGATGATATGGGAGTGTATCGGATATTTACACGAAGCGACTAAATCACACATGACTGAGGAAAGCGATAAACAGTGCAGATCAATGGAGCGGGTTTTGCAACACCTTACAGGTATTGTAACTAACGGACAGACGCAAAGAGCGTAAGAAAATACAAATAGCAATACGGAGGCCTCGTTTCACTTTTACTCCTCATAATGTGGGTTAGGATTTCAAGCAATTAGTTTCACAAGTCGGGATTTCGCGTCTGACACGGATCAAGAAAACACGGACAGAATTAGTAAATAACGAATGATCTATAACTGAATTAATTTAATGATCGAGGAGGACAAGAGATTACTGGGAAAGGAGCTGTGATAGATTAGAGGTCGAGTAGAGATATCGAATGAGATAGGCATAGAAGATGCATTGGATTGCCAATCGGCACACTTTCGAGACACAAGAATGAGTGGACGCTAGGAGGACGTGCATGTGATTACATAGCAGCTAAAACTGAATTCGTGATAGACTAATACAGAACTATTAATCCTAATAAGTCAGTTGTGTAAGCCTAAGTGTTTTGTTTATTACATTGTATTACAAAATCCCATAATTAGTAGGGTGTGACCAGAAAAATTGAGATTATTAGCCAAAAAGCTATCGATTTTACACAAAAGAAAGATATTGGAATTGTAGGGATACAGCATGCTAATACCAAATTTATTAGCCAAAGCTAACCAAATCAGAATAACCATACATGAACAGCAACAGAGGTTTATTATAAATTAGACAGTCAATAACGCATAATTAGTAGGAGCAAAAAAAGAATTCCAGTTAAATAATTATTGAAAATAACTAAATGGGCCATAGAGAGTGCACATGCACTAGGATATAGAAACATCACTATTGGGCGTATGGGCGCCCAATCAACTACGGGAATAGGGGCTGGAGTTCAAGATATGGGTGTCAGAACAACTTAAGGCCCCAACATGGACTCCAGTGGCAATTATGCATCGGTACGGTCTCGATGGAAGTCTAATACTATAGAACGACTAGGGAACATTGCAGCATAGATGATGCGCACACTTAGATTACGGTAATGACTGAAAGTGCGCTTAAGTACACTTCACAGCACGAAGTCAAGCTCAGGAAGCTATAAGAATGTTCAGAATGCTTATGATGTAACTGGCTTTCCTTGTAGAGCGGGATTGAAGGTATTCAGGGCCATCTTATCCTCTCGTTTGAAAGGAGGGAAGCCTAGATTAATAAAGATAGGTCTTATGCCCATATACTAATCATTGGAGTACGCCACAGTGTGTGTGTAGCGCTCGATAGAGGAACACTGCTTATATTGTCCAAAATTGGTTATTGAAGGGTCTCAGGATGCAGCAACAGAAGGGCATTATTTAAGGAGTTGGAGACATAGACAGCGTAATTGATAATCATTGATTATCATAGCATATATCTGAGTTAGTGAACTTCAAAGGGAAAAGAAACAGTAGAAATTATTTGTCAAAGGAGTCTCCACAGGTATTATGACTCTATAGTTAACGAAAAGATTCGACAGCATGAATGTTAATAGGTATTCGGCACACGGTCAAAAGCGAAATACATTACAAACACAAGGCGTATACTTTGCGTTTGATTGATCTCGGGCCAGAATTAAACGGCTTAAAAGTTAGACCGGAGGTCATTCTGAGTCATATACTTAGAGTTTCAAGTAGTCTAAATATTACAAACAGGAGGCATAGCTCAAATTTCTAGTTAAGGCATAATTTTCTTACAAGATTCGCTAGTCATCGCCCCAGGTTTTATGTGAGAATAGCGCTTAGCATTAGGGAAGAGACAAAGGTTATAAGAGGGTGTTATGCGGATCTTGATATTTGAAACAGTGAGCGCTATGAGGATTACACAATTAATTATATTGCTCCAAGTTGATGGCATTATTGAGGGAAATTATAAACAGGAATGAGAGGCATTAGGCGCACTTATGAGCTAGCACTATAGATCAGCAATTGGGCATTTCATGATGGATGAGGTACATTTTTACATTCAACATCATCCAGCGGGGAACTCTGGGAAAGGAACCAGAGTTTTAATAAAATGGGATAGTAATCTTCTTAATTCTGCGGTGGAAGTTCTGCTCAATAGCGAATTATATGCGCATCGTAGGTGCATGAGAGGTCATAATTAATGTGAGTATCAGCGTGTCATACAGAGAACGTTCAAGTCTACAGGGGCGTAGAGAAATTGGTATTTGTATTCTAGTAGATACGCCTATCCCACCTACACTATACGACCTTAATGAAGATGGAAGACAATGGCAGGAGAAAATTAGCACAGAGAGATCACAACGGATTGAGATGGGAATTGGGACATATAGTAATATATCAGTCAGATAGAGCGGATGTGGTCAATTAGTCAGCAGCAGCACCTGGACTTTAGCAATTCTTCCATCTGTTAAAGGATTCTTTTGCGTGTGACGATGCTCGATTTCCGACTGGTCATGGTATGGGTGTCACATCACTGCCAGCATATAACTAGGGACTAACAGAGCATGATGGAAGTACCAACCAAGTCATAGGATTCGGACACGGGACATCAACATAACACACAAACACACCCACACCAATTCGGATTTCATCCCCCGGAGGGACCACTCCGCATGGACGGGCGACTCTACGTGCATTTGTGGAGAGCTCGACAGGGCATTATAAGCACGAGCTGACCGCCTTGAGGCCGGCTGACAGGGTTGCCGTGTGAGGCAATAGAGGTCGGCCTGCCGGCCTACTCCTCGGAGGTCTTCGACGATGGAGACAGCCTCCGACGACGAGTCGCGTCCCCTGCCTGCCCTGTTCCATGACGGCTTGACCATGGAGCATGTGCAGGCGCACTTCATGGATGCCATGGCGGAGCAGCAGCCGGTGCCACAGTCGATGTTAGGGTTCTGGCAGGCGCAGGAGGAACAGGTTACAACTTCTCCCTCCTCAAGTAGGATCGGCTAATGGAAGGCCAAATCTATGGCCAACTCGTGAAGGAGGAAACCGGGGCGGACAAGGCCGCGGAGAACCCCAACTTCATCACCGAGCAACGGGTGTTTGTACAAGGTCGCGCGCGCTCGTGCCACCTGCAACGCGCGGCCATGGCACAGTCGGACGCGAAGGCAGCGCAAGCGATCACAGACGAGACTGTTGGCAGCTGCGCACCCTTCGCGCTGCCAATAAAGTTTCGAGGGTACCGATTCCACGCCGAGGCATGTCCGTCCATGTCCATCATCGATCTCACGTGAACCGGTGACGGACAGGCTGCAGACTCCAATGAGGAGCGGTAGGGCATGTGAGGCGGCGAGGCCTCGACTCCCGTGAGCCGATCCGTGTCCCATGTTCTACTCTTGCTCATCGGCGGCCGCACTTTCATTCCGTGTGGCTCAGCTGGCCGCCCGACATGGGCACGGAAGGGAAGAATAAGGACTCGCGAGGACGTGTGCCACCTTAGATTTGCACTAAGTTTAGGTCCGGTCGCTTCTATTTAATGAAATATGCCAGAAACGTAAAAAAAAGTCGTCTGATTCAGATAAAAATTATTCAATTTGCATGTATTTTATCCGGCTTGTTTAAATACGGTTGAAATGTACGCGGGCATGGTTGGACGACCGACTCCGTGTTCCATTTTCTCGTCAGAAAAAAGGATACATATCCATTTCATGGTCAGCGTTTGAGATGGCCTAATATGGTATGGCATGCCAAGGCCTGCACTAAAAAAACAATTTCTTTTTGAGAATACCAAAAAAAAAAACATTTCCAAGACACGGCGCGTGGATGGGCACCGCAACGGTAAGAAATTGCCCTGCCCGCTCCACTTTCCTTTTATTCCGCCGCCAGGCCACGCGCGCCTCGGCCAAGGACAAGCCTCCGGCTGCCGCTGCCGCCACCGCCTCTGCCCCGGCTATAAAGCCGCGCCCTTTGGCCGGCCCGCTCCGCTCCTCCTCCTCTCTTCCTCCGCGCCGCGCCTCTCGCCTCCTCGCCGCGCCCTGCCCGGTCCGCTCCTCCTCCTCGTCTTCGTCCGGGCGGCGCCTCTCTCCTCCGACCTCCCCGCAGCGCTCCGGCCGGTCCGCTGCTCCTCCGCCCTTCGTCCGCGCCGCGCGTCTGCCCTCCTCGAGCCGGGTTTCATCTTGCTCGCCCTCCTCGGTCGATTTGCCCGTCTAGAATCGCGTGTCCGGATTCGATTTTGCTTGTCCCCGGTCGATTTGCCCGTTTGATTTTGCTCGCCGTCGCCGGTTTAGATAGCTAGAGAACCCCGCCTGATTTGATTTTGCTCGTTCTTGCCGTCGTTCGTTTAGGAGCGCGTCTGATTTGAGTTTGCTCGTGCTCTGTCAGTTCGTCAGCTTTAGAGTCGCTCCCGAGTTGATTTTGCGCGTCCCCGCCGTCGTCAGTTTAGAGTCGCTCGCCTCTGATTTGGTTCTGCTCGTCCTCGCCGTCGTCCGTTTTCGTTTTTGCTCGTCCTCGCCGTTGCCCCGACGCGCCCGCGTGTTCTTGGTCCGTCTCGTCGAGGGTCTCCCGTCTGGTTTGCGATTCAGAAATTTCTGCGTGTGCTTCTGTTATCTGAGAGTCGCTTTGGATCCTGCGTTTGAGCGTGTTCGTGTCAGCGCGAGCGTTACAGGAACGGTCGGGTCTTGGTTTTGAAGTTGGATTACGGGCCGGAGATGGAGAGACGGAGAGCGATTGTCAGTTTGGCGTGGTAGTTCAGATCGGTTCCTAGGCTCCTGCGTTGTTCGTCGGTTGTTGTCTGATCTCAAACGGCCAGCTTGTTCGTGTTAGCCTAGATGCTCCGGTTCCTATGTCGATTCTGATTGTACCAGCTAGCTTGTTTCACTTTCGTCAGGCCAGATGCAGGGGTGATTTTGTTCTGATGGGTGTTAATTTATGTTCTTTCCAATCCAATTGGTTGGTTACTTCCTATCATGCTCTGTTTATGTTCCCATATATGCTGATGTGTGTTCAGGGGTGCCATTTCGAGCAGGCAGGCATAGCAGAAAGTTTTAAAAGAGTGCAAATCATGTGGCTTGCTGCTTGACTAATTGAACACCTGCTGCTACTACTGTAGGACAAGGTTTCCTTCTTTTATTCCTTCTGTTGCTATTTCCATTTTCATATAGGAGTACACTAGATGAATTGCTTCTAGCCCCTTAGACTTCGTTCTGATTGCATAGCATTACTCCAGAATTTTGTCATTGCACACATGCGCATATAATTCTGCTATGAGCATAACTTCCAGAATTTATTTATCTGTGAAAGCACCTTCATCACATGTTTTCTATCAATGCTGCTCATGTCCCTTTTGTTTGTCCTGTTAAATTTTATGCCATCAACTTGGAGCAAATTTTGTACTCACTGGTTCAAATATCAAGAATGCTGACTTCTGTAATTGTCCCTATGTAAGCCATGCACTTGGGAAGCCTGGGCATGACTAGGATTTGGATTGCTTATAGATTTTATGCTATGCTTGTTTATAACCTAGTTGTGACCTAATATAGTGCAAATCTGCTAATTTTTTAATTTAATTCATGTTCAACGCAAGTAGGCTTTGTTTGTAAGTGGTATTTCTTTTGCGTGTGCATGAACATTCATGCTGTCAATTTTTCTTATCATAATCATTTACTGTGGTGTTTGACAATACATTTCTACTGTTCTTTGTTCCCTTTTGAGGTTCACTAACTCAATTATGCATGAGATATGATATCAATTACTGCTGTCCAGTCACTGAAATAATGCTTTTCTTGCTTTGCCTAGACTTTGTGACAAGAATAAGCATGTGTCTCTGTGCCTACAAACTTGTGGGTAGTGCCGTAGTGATGATGATCTAACTAGCTTCCTGTTTTCAGGAATGAAGATCTGAACTACCCTCACCCCTCTACAGAAACCAGTTTACTCATTCAGTTTCTGGAACTTCTTTATAGCTTTCCGAGCTTACTTCGGTCTTGCATGTATTAGCTTTCTGTTTGTACCCTTATCTATGTCTGTCTCTTTGTGTGTTTCTTGTGTGCAAGTGATCCATTGTGTGTGTCTGACTATGTGTCTGACTGTGTGTGTGATGTGCGCCTATCTATGTGTGTTTCTTTGTCTGTTTCATGTGTGCAAGTGCTCCATTATCTGTGTGACTGTGTTTAACTGCTTGGATGTGGTGATTCTGATTGTGTTACTGCTTATATGATCTGTCCAATTGGTTTCTTATTCATGCTTTGCTTGTGTTCCAATGTCGTCTCCCCATATATGGGGATGTGTTCAGGGATGCAAACCATTTAGGCTTCTCTCCTGCTGATAGATGATGATAGGCTGAGCAGAATAGTTTGACTCTTGTAACACTCACTTGCTTGGCTTCCACTCCTTTGTGTGGCCGATTTGGCATCCAATGCATCTCATGCCTATCTTATATATCTCACTCACTCATCACAGCATCCTTTTCCATGTTTTTGTTCCTTTTTTTCTTATCATAATAATCATGTATAATCATGTATGTTTCTTTGTGTGTTTCTTGTGTGCAAGCGATCCATTGTGTGTGTCTGACTGTGTGTGTGTGTGATGTGCCCCTATCTATGTATGTTTCTTTGTCTGTTTCATGTGTGCAAACGCTCCATTGTCTGCATGTGACTGTGTTTGACTGCTTAAATGGGGTGATTCTGATTGTGTTACTGATTATATGGTCTGTCCAATTGGTTTCTTGTTCATGCTTTGCTTGTGTTCCAATGTCGTCTCCCCATATGTGGGGATGTGTTCAAGGATGCAAACCATGTAGGCCGTTTCGAGCAGGCAGGGATCCGGAGACGTGCACTGGTCAGGCTTCTCTCTTGCTGATAGATGATGATAGGCTGAGCAGAAAAAATTGATTCTTGTAACACTCACTTGCTTGGCTTTGCTTGGCTTCCACTCCTTTGCGTGGCCGATTTGGCATCCAATGCATCCCATGCCCCTTTCCCTGTTTATCTCACTCACTCATCACAACACCCTTTTCCCTGTTTTTGTTCCTTAGTTTTCTTATCATAATAATCATGTTTACCGTGGTGTTTGACAATACATTTTTTGTGATATCTGTGTTTCGTTATGTCTTATGTGGATATCATATACTTTTTTTGTATTACTGATGTCCAATCACTGGAATAATGCTTCTGTAAGTATTTCAGGTAGGATATAGACAAATGTCACATTTGCTCTTCCTTGCATTGCTAAGGACACTGATGGGTTGGGTTTGCTTACAGCGCAGGTATATTTATGGTTTTTACATTTTGTGATGCTGCTGTCTGTAGTCCCAAAACGCTTATTTAGCAATGTTTTCCTTGTTCACTTCACAAGATTATGTATTCATGCTGATAGTAGTATGTTACTCTTTCCAGGACCGAAATTTCTATAAAGAATCATTGGAATATGCTTTTTACATTTTGCTATGCTGATGTATGTAGTCCCAAAATGCTTTTTTAGCCATGTTTTCCTTGTTCACTTCACAAGTATGTTACTCTTTTCAGGACAGGTAATTCTATAAAGAATCATTGGAATATTTCTTTGAGAAAGAAGATAGATGTCTATGGCACCAGAAATATTTTGGCAATTCCAAGACTCTTCTGAGGGTCATCTTGATCTGAACAACTCATCATTCTAATTTTAGCTCGCCTCTACGGTCATACAAACTGGCATGCCAAGGACTGCTCAGGGTTCCTATCACTTTCTGTTTTACCAACTAAGGCAATCAAATTTTGATCTTCAGCTTGCAAATTTATCACCTTATGGGAGGGAAAGTTTTGCATGGACATGAGCTCTGATTGTCTACATATATACTTGAATTGCTTTGGATTTGTCGGACTACTTTTCTCCATGATGTTCTCCATGATTCAGTTGATTTGTTAATTTGAGTATTTTCCTGGTGAGTTCCTCAGGTTCATCTTGTGACACAAAATACAATTTTGGTACATGCAGATTCCGAAATTTGGTGATAAAGAAAAGGTACATCCTAATTTGCTCTCTGCGCTCTTACACTTGACTTCATTTATATAACAGTAGCGGCCTCCTAGCATGTAGTTGGGTAATGCAGAGAGAGGTTTGGAATCGAAGAACTAAAATAATGCAGAGTTGAAGGTTCTGAACGGCAAGCTTGAACAAATGGTTTACTTTTGCTCATGTCTTCGATTAGTTTCATCCTATCTATGTCTGTTTCTTGTGTGCAAGCATTCCATTGTGTCTGTGTGACTGTGTGTGTGACCGTGACTGTGTGTGTGACTGACAGTTTGTGTGTGTGACTGACTGTGTGTGTGTATTTCTTTGTCCGTTTCTTGTGTGCAAGCGCTCCATTGTGTGTGTGTATGTGTGTCTCTGTGTGTGTGTGTGTTGTCTGACTGACTGTGTATTGACTGTGACTATGTGTGTGTGTGTGTGTGTTGACTGACATTGACTGTGTGTATGTGTGTGTTGACTATGACTGACAGTTTGTGTGTGTGACTGACTGTGTGTGTGTATTTCTTTGTCCGTTTCTTGTGTGCAAGCGCTCCATTGTGTGTGTGTGTGTGTCTCTGTGTGTGTGTGTTCTTTGATTGACTGTGTATTGACTGTGACTGTGTGTGTGTGTGTGTGTTGACTGACTGTGACTGTGTGTATGTGTGTGTTGACTGTGACTGTGTGTCATTGTGCAAGCACTCCATACCTCTGTAGTTGGTAGTATCATTGCCCTTTGGACACTCTTCAATGCATTGTTGTATATTTTCCTGCCACAAGTATGATGTTTGTGCTCAGAATGATGTATATGTAGAATCCAGCGGTGGATGGAGGTTTTCATGATGGCTAATCTGATTTTTTACGGTTCTGATGGTGTGCTTCTGGTGTTTGAACTGAAGCCGTGGATTGCCCATCAACCTGGTCTGTGTTTGTATGGTAATCCCTCTCGAATTTAACTCCTTCCAATATTTATCTCACGGCTGGTAATACCTTATGAATGCATATCACACATTTTAGCTAGTTATATAGTAATGCCATACTCTTTTGGACGTTCTGTATATTCAAGTGTGGTGAGCTCACATATTCTGTCAGTATCTACCTATGCAGCTGAATTATTTCCAGATAGGACAGAGGTGCAATGTTTACATCCATGGCAGAAGGTTCTTCAACACTGCACTCATCGAAGGTCGTTGGACTCAAGAGGTTTGCCATTGCACTCCTGACTTTGCTTGAGAAAAAAAACATCTTGCACATTTTATAGTTATATTTATGATATTTTTTCTACAGGAGGATGACAAAATAATTGACCTTGTAAACAAGTATGGACTAACAAAATAGTCTCATTGCAAGGTATTCTTTTGATTGTTTTATTTTTATATGGTTTGCTGAAATGCATTTCCCCCCTATGTGCAAGGTAAACACACTGGTAACAATTCTCTATTGATGCATTGCAGGTCAGCTACCAGAACTTCCTGCTGCTGATCCTGGAATGTTTCCGAACATGTTCAATTTATCCGCTCTAGGACAGGTGACTAATGTGCTCCTTTTATGATTCAGTGTAGCTAGTACTCAAATCATGGATAGTCCATTCTGTCATCACAACGCGACCAGATTCACTCTGATTTGCAGTTTATTTGGTGATGGCAGAATGAACCCACCTGTGATCTATTATGCTTCTTTATTATTCAATGTTTTGTTATTACTTTCTAATTCTTTCTTTCCTTTGCATCGATCCACTTGCTATGCAGCCACTGCCATGACACAGTAGGTATGCTTGATTTTTTTTCTTTGTGCTTGAGATTTTTCTTGTTCTGTGATGCATATGTCTGACTGCTCCTTTCTTAGGTTACTCGTTATTCTCGGCGTGTTTACTTTGGTGGACTTCCTCCGATTGCTAATGAACAGGTAATTGCCTTGAGTAACTTGTTATTTCTTGGCATCTCTTTCTCTATTCGCAGTCCGTGCTAACTATTTTGTTCTTCTTTTTTCAGATGGCTGCTCTATTCTTCAATCAAGTTGTGGCTGCTATCGGGGGAAACACATTTGGTCTAGGTGATGCAGTTGTTAATATGAAGCTGATTTTTGAATTCATTCAAAACATCATAGTTGTTAATATGAAGCTGATTTTTGAATTCATTCAAAACATCTTAGGTGGCATAATCATCTGAATCCAAACATATGGAAGGATGCTTGGACTACTGAGGAGGAACATGCACTGATTAATGCCATCAGGTATTTGGGAATAAATGAGCAGAAATAGCAAAAGTTATTCCTGGAAGGTACTGCATGCCAAACAACTTACATTATGGGTCTTGCTTGTAGTATTAGCTTTCTGTTTGTGCCCTTTGTGTGTGTGTGACTCACTGTGTGTGACTGTGACTGTGTATGTGTGACTGACTCTGTGTGACTGCTACTGTGTGTGTGACTGAATCTGTTTGTGACTGTGACTCTCTGTGTGACCGACTGTGTGTGTGTGTGTTTGAATTAGTATTGCATTTGCTTGATGGTCTGTGCTGTATGCTTTGCTTGATGGTGTGTCTTGAATGCTTTGCTTGATGGTGTGTCCTGAATGCTTGTCTCTCTATGTGACCGACTGTGTGTGTGTGTGTGTGTTTGAATTAGTATTGCATTTGCTTGATGGTGTGTGTTGTATGCTTTGCTTGATGGTGTGTCTTGAATGCTTTGCTTGAATGATTGGTGTTGTATGTTTTGTTTGTTGTGGTGTAACACTGCCTTTGCCGGTCCCAAGCCCGGATGTGAAAATGTGGAGGGAGCTGCATTGATATTGCATTTGCTTGATTGTGTGTCCTGTATGCTTTGCTTGAATGATTGGTGTGTTTCTATAATTTGTGTTTTGTATTGTTCTGGTTTAACACTGCCTTTGCCGGTCCCAAGCCCGAATGTGAAAATGTGGAGGGAGCTGCAGTTATCTTCTTTGTATTGTTTGTATTACACACAGTTTGCATTACCTTCTTTGTCGTTACTATCCTGATTGAACATAATGTGATAGCATCTGATGAAGCTTTGAAATGCATCCTTCCTTGCTATGAAAAATCTAGGCATGCCAGGAACTTCGTGATTCCTCTCTCAAGCTGTATGAGGTCATTGTTTTTTCCAAATAATATGAGGTCAATGTTTACTAACGATAATACCGAAGGGAAGCGAATGTTCGATTGTTCTGGGTGGTGTATGGAAATGCAGTGCTATCTGTTCGGCTGTATACAAATTTTCTGACCATAGAATTCGTCTCGTGTCCTAAATTAATCCTACTAGTTCTAAATCTTGTCAGTGTGGATGTTCTTTTTTCTGCTAATGTATATTGTCAAGTAAAAACGTCAGTTGTTTCTTCCAAGCAACTGGGCGCTGCTAGCTAAGGCAAGTTGAGTGACTGATGTCCTGAACACTATAGAACTGACGATAGTTCTATACTGATCTTGTGTGAACGTGCTCTGCGCCCTCGGATGCATCACACGGATCTTGGCGCCAGGATCGCCATGTGAAGCGTAGAAATTGTTTGCGCTAACTGTCGGCTGAACGACTCGCGCTCCTCCCCGCAGGTAATTCTTTTTTTTTTACGGGTGCCCTGCAGGTAATTCAATATGGTTTTTTTGTTTGCGCTGGCGATTCGAGCGTCTTTGACCGCTCGGAGTCAAGTTCATTGGCTCTAGCATTGGGCTAAGGCGTATACTGCTCTGCCACCCCCTCTACTCTGTTTTCTGTAGGGTTCATTCCCCCGTGGGGTTCGATGGATGTTAAGCAGTTGACATGGCGGCGACGATAACCAGAGGTTGTCGACATGGCATCGCAATTGCTATCGTCGCGGTGGTGATTTGTGGTGTCAGGATAGGGTTACCAAGATGTTGGAGTTGTCGCGATGGGAAGGGCCGTAGTGTGCTTGGGATTAAGTGCGGCGAGCGTCGTGGCCACAACCGCAATAGGGCCATGGGCATTGGCGCGGTTGATTTTTGCGATTTTGTTGGGGCTGTGAAGGGTTCGGGTTTTTGCGATTTTCTTTGTTTCTTAATTCTTTCTTCTCTTTTCCAGGCTGCAGCCCAACCACTTTCTAATTCTATTTCTTTCCTGCTTCCCTTCCATCCTTACGGGCCTGTCCCTTCCATCCTTACGGGCCTGCAGTCCAGCGCGCGACTGTTTTCCTTCTCTTTCTCTGCCTTTGTACGCTCTCACTTAAATTGCAGAGGCTATATCTCGCTTATAGCGAATCTTCCTTCGGTCTTGCCTGAAGCGCGTCTATAGTTTCGGGCCGGCCCATTTCGCACTAAAATAAATACACTAGAGAAAAAGGGCCCCGCAGGAATCAATCCCACGACGTCCTAGCTGTAGCGTTGCGCTGCTAGCCACATGTCCACCATCGGGTTCATGTCTAATTAGAAGGTCACAACCTTTGTTAAAGAAAAATCGTTGGGATTTTTTTGTTTTAATTAGAAGGTCACAACCTTTATTTTCTCCACTTTTTTTTTCTTTCTCATTTTTCATTTGTTTTCTTTTGATTTATCTCAGGTTCTTATTGTTTTTCTATACACATTTTCGGTATATATCTAATACACATTTTTTAATATACATGTTTAATATTTTTCAAGTATAAGATTAAGATTTATTGATTAACATTTACTGAATACATGGTCAATATTTTTTTAATATACAATTAACAATTTTCAAATGCTTGCTTCAAATTTTTTAAATAACCGATAACAATGCTTAATACAGGGTCAACATTTTATATGTACACATTTTACGCTTTCTTTTTTCAAATCCTTGATTAACAATTTTGAAATACAAGTTTAACATTTTTTCAATATATGGTCAACATTTTTACTATATACATTCAACATTTTTTGAAATGCTTGATTTTTATGTACACATTAAACATTTTTTGAACATATGGTCAATATTTTTTATACGCTTGATTAAAATTTTTGTATACACATTTTCAAATTTCTAAATGGCTGTTTAACATTTTTTAAATATTTGTTTTCAAAACATTCAAATGTTTGATTAATATTTTTAAAATGCATGATAAACTTTTATATTTTTTATACATTTTTAGTATACATGAGAAAAGATTTCTCTTTGTACATTTAACATTTTTCAAATGCTTGCTTAGCATTTTTTAAATGTTTTATGAACAATATATATATGGAAAATGAAAACAATAACAAAAATGAAAAACATGGAAAAAGAGGCAGTGGCCTCCCGTGCACTGGGCCGACCCATGCGCTCGCTCGACTTCATCGACTCGCCGTGCCCTACTTACATAAGGGAAACATGCATCCATATGATAGAAATCCCTCCTATTAGTCCCTTTAATTCGAGTAAATAGCATAAAACTACTATAGTTCGGGCTAAGGTTCCAAAAAACTACTGCTTTTATTTTTTCGCTGATAACTACCAACTTTGTTGCCAGCTGTTTCAAAACCCCTAAATGACCAAGTGCTTTAAAATTGATCGCGATTATGACAAGGATGGCCCACTCGTCAGAGATGACGTGGCTTAAAATGTCAACACCGTTATCTCTTCTACTCACCCCGTATTCTTCTTCATCTATCTCTCTTTCTTCCTCCCGCCGCTCGTCGCCAACCATGGAGGACCATTGAATATATGGTCAATATTTTTTCTGTACACGTTTAACAATTTTCATATGCTTGATTAAAATTTTGCAAAGACAAGTTTAATTTTTTAATACATGCTCAACATTTTTGTATACACATCTAACAATTTCTAAATGCTTGTCTAACATTTTTAAATACTTGTTTTTCAAAAAATTCAAATGCTTGGATTAATATTTTTTAAATACATGATTGATTTTTTTACACATGTTATATTTCTTTGTATACATTTTTAGTATACATTAGAAACTTTTTCGCTATGTACATTTAACATTTTTCAAATGCTTGCTTAGCATTTTTTAA
>NC_053028.1:54158575-54252704 GCF_003073215.2 Triticum urartu | reverse complement strand
GTGCTAAGCTAATGGAATGGGTCATGTCAATCAGATCATTCAACTAATGATGTGACCTCGTTAATCAAATAACAACTCATTGTTCATGGTTAGGAAACATAACCATCTTTGATTAACGAGCTAGTCAAGTAGAGGCATACCAGTGACACTTTGTTTGTCTATGTATTCACACATGTATTATGTTTCCGGTTAATACAATTCTAGCATGAATAATAAACATTTATCATGATTATAAGGAAATAAATAATAACTTTATTATTGCCTCTAGGGCATATTTCCTTTCAGTCTCCCACTTGCACTAGAGTCAATAATCTATATTACACTGTAATGATTCTAACACCCATGGAGCCTTGGTGCTGATCATGTTTTGCTCGTGGAAGAGGCTTAGTCAACGGGTCTGCAACATTCAGATCCGTATGTATCTTGCAAATCTCTATGTCTCCCACCTGGACTAGATCCCGGATGGAGTTGAAGCGTCTCTTGATGTGTTTGGTCCTTTTGTGAAATCTGGATTCCTTTGCCAAGGCAATTGCACCAGTATTGTCACAAAAGATTTTCATTGGACCCGATGCATTAGGTATGACACCTAGATCGGATATGAACTCCTTCATCCAGACTCCTTCGTTCGCTGCTTCCGAAGCAGCTATGTACTCCGCTTCACATGTAGATCCCGCTACGACGCTTTGTTTAGAACTGCACCAACTGACAGCTCCACCGTTTAATGTAAACACATATCCGGTTTGTGATTTAGAATCATCCGGATCAGTGTCAAAGCTTGCATCAACGTAACCTTTTACGGTGAGCTCTTTGTCACCTCCATATACGAGAAACATATCCTTAGTCCTTTTCAGGTATTTCAGGATGTTCTTGACCGCTGTCCAGTGATCCACTCCTGGATTACTTTGGTACCTCCCTGCTAAACTTATAGCAAGGCACACATCAGGTCTGGTACACAGCATTGCATACATGATAGATCCTATGGCTGATGCATAGGGAACATCTTTCATATTCTCTCTACCTTCTGCAGTGGTCGGGCATTGAGTCTTACTCAACTTCACACCTTGTAACACAGGCAAGAACCCTTTCTTTGCTTGATCCATTTTGAACTTCTTCAAAATTTTGTCAAGGTATGTGCTTTGTGAAAGTCCAATTAAGCGTCTTGATCTATCTCTATAGATCTTATTCTATAGATCTTAATGCCTAATATGTAAGCAGCTTCACCGAGGTCTTTCATTGAAAAACTTTTATTCAAGTATCCCTTTATGCTATCCAGAAATTCTATATCATTTCCAAAAGCAATATGTCATCCACATATAATATCAGAAATGCTACAGAGCTCCCACTCACTTTCTTGTAAATACAGGCTTCTCCAAAAGTCTGTATAAAACCAAATGCTTTGATCACACTATCAAAAGTTTATTCCAACTCCGAGAGGCTTGCACCAGTCCATAAATGGATCGCTGGAGCTTGCACACTTTGTTAGCTCCCTTTGGATCGACAAAACCTTCCGGTTGCATCATATACAACTCTTCTTCCAGAAATCCATTCAGGAATGCAGTTTTGACATCCATCTGCCAAATTTCATAATCATAAAATGCGGCAATTGCTAACATGATTCGGACAGACTTAAGCATCGCTACGGGTGAGAAGGTCTCATCGTAGTCAACTCCCTTGAACTTGTCGAAAACCTTTTGCGCAAGTCGAGCTTTGTAGACAGTAACATTACCGTCAGCGTCAGTCTTCTTCTTGAAGATCCATTTATTCTCAATTGCTTGCCGATCATCAGGGCAAGTCAACCAAAGTCCACTACTTTGTTCTCATACATGGATCCCATCTCAGATTTCATGGCTTCAAGCCATTTTGCGAATCTGGGCTCACCATCGCTTCTTCATAGTTCGTAGGTTCATCATGATCTAGTAGCATGACTTCAGAACAGGATTACCGTACCACTCTGGTGCGGATCTCACTCTGGTTGATCTACGAGGTTCAGTACTTGATCTGAAGTTTCATGATCATCATCATTAGCTTCCTCACTAATTGGTAGGGTCAAAACAGATTTCTGTGATTACTACTTTCCAATAAGGGAGCAGGTACAATTACCTCTCAAGTTCTACTTTCCTCCCACTCACTTCTTTCGAGAGAAACTCCTTCTCTAGAAAGGATCCATTCTTAGCAACAAATATCTTGCCTTCGGATCTGTGATAGAAGGTGTACCCAACAGTCTCCTTTGGGTATCCTATGAAGACACATTTCTCCGATTTGGGTTCGAGCTTATCAGGTTGAAGCTTTTTCACATAAGCATCGCAGCCCCAAACTTTAAGAAACGACAACTTTGGTTTCTTGCCAAACCATAGTTCATAAGGCGTCGTCTCAACGGATTTTGATGGTGCCCTATTTAACGTGAATGCGGCCGTCTCTAGAGCGATCCCCAAAACGAATAGCGGTAAATCAGTAAGAGACATCATAGATCGCACCATATCTAGTAAAGTACGATTACGACGTTCGGACACACCATTACGCTGTGGTGTTTCGGGTGGCGTGAGTTGCGAAACTATTCCGCATTGTTTCAAATGTAGACCAAACTCGTAACTCAAATATTCTCCTCCACGATCAGATCGTAGAAACTTTATTTTCTTGTTACGATGATTTTCAACTTCACTCTGAAATTCTTTGAAATTTCAAATGTTTCAGACTTATGTTTCATTAAGTAGATATACCCATATCTGCTTAAGTAATCTTGTGAAGGTGAGAAAATAACGATATCCGCCACGAGCTATCCGCCACGAGCCTCAATATTCATCGGACCACATACATCTGTATGTATGATCTCCAACAAATCTGTTGCTCTCTCCATAGTTCCGGAGAACGGTGTTTTAGTCATCTTGCCCATGAGGCACGGTTCGCAAGTACCAAGTGATTCATAATCAAGTGGTTCCAAAAGCCCATCAGTATGGAGTTTCTTCATGCGTTTTACACCGATATGACCTAAACGGTAGTGCCACAAATAAGTTGCACTATCATTATCAACTCTGCATCTTTTGGCTTCAACATTATGAATATGTGTATCACTACTATCGAGATTCATCAAAAATAGACCACTCTTCAAAGGTGCATGACCATAAAAGATATTACTCATAAAATAGAACAACCATTATTCTCTGATTTAAATGAATAACCGTCTCGCATCAAACAAGATCCAGATATAATGTTCATGCTCAACGCTGGCACCAAATAACAATTATTTAGGTCTAATACTAATCCCGAAGGTAGATGTAGAGGTAGCGTGCCGACCGCGATCACATCGACTTTGGAACCATTTCCCACGCGCATCATCACCTCATCCTTTGCCAGTGTTCGCTTAATCCGTAGTCCCTGTTTCGAGTTGCAAATATTAGCAACGGAACCAGTATCAAATACCCAGGTGCTACTGCGAGCTCTAGTAAGGTACACATCAATAACATGTATATCACATATACCTTTGTTCACCTTGCCATCCTTCTTATCCGCCAAATACTTGGGGCAGTTCCGCTTCCAGTGACCAGTCTGCTTGCAGTAGAAGCACTCAGTTTCAGGCTTAGGTCCAGACTTGGGTTTCTTCTCTTGAGCAGCAACTTGCTTGTCGTTCTTCTTGAAGTTCCCCTTCTTCTTCCCTTTGCCCTTTTTCTTGAAACTAGTGGTCTTGTTAACCATCAACACTTGATGCTCCTTCTTGATTTCTACCTCCGCAGCTTTCAGCATTGCGAAGAGCTCGGGAATAGTCTTGTTCATCCCTTGCATATTATAGTTCATCACGAAGCTCTTGTAGCTTGGTGGCAGTGATTGGAGAATTCTGTCAATGACGCAATCATCTGGAAGATTAACTCCCATCTGAATCAAGTGATTATTATACCCAGACATTTTGAGTATATGCTCACTGACAGAACTGTTCTCCTCCATCTTGCAGCTATAGAACTTATTGGAGACTTCATATCTCTCAATCCGGGCATTTGCTTGAAATATTAACTTCAACTCCTGGAACATCTCATATGCTCCATGACGTTCAAAACATCGTTGAAGTCCCGATTCTAAGCCGTAAAGCATGGCACACTGAACTATCGAGTAGTCCTCAGCTTTGCTCTGCCAGACGTTCATAACATCTAGTGTTGCTCCAGCAGCAGGCCTGGCACCCAGCGGTGCTTCCAGGACGTAATTCTTCTAAGCAGCAATGAGGATAATCCTCAAGTTACGGACCCAGTCCGTGTAATTGCTACCATCATCTTTCAACTTTGCTTTCTCAAGGAACGCATTAAAATTCAACGGAACAACAGCACGAGCCATCTATCTACAATCAACATAAACAAGCAAGATACTATCAGGTACTAAGTTCATGATAAGTTTAAGTTCAATTAATCAAATTACTTAAGAACTCCCACTTAGATAGACATCCCTCTAATCCTCTAAGTGATCACGTGATCCAAATTAACTAAACCATAACCGATCATCACGTGAGATGGAGTAGTTTTCAATGGTGAACATCGTTTATGTTGATCATATCTACTATATGATTCACGCTCGACCTTTCGGTCTCCGTGTTCCGAGGCCATATCTGCATATGCTAGGCTCGTCAAGTTTAACCTGAGTATTCTGCGTGTGCAAAACTGGCTTGCACCCGTTGTAGATGGACGTAGAGCTTATCACACCCGGTCATCACGTCGTGTCTGGGCACGACGAACTTTGGCAACGGTGCATACTCAGGGAGAACACTTCTTGATAATTTAGTGAGAGATCATCTTATAATGCTACCGTCAATCAAAGCAAGATAAGATGCATAAAAAGATAAACATCACATGCAATCAATATAAGTGATATGATATGGCCATCATCATCTTGTGCCTGTGATCTCCATCTTTGAAGCACCGTCATGATCACCATTGTCACCGGCGCGACACCTTGATCTCCATCGTAGCATCGTTGTCGTCTCGCCAAACTTATGCTTCTACGACTATCACTACTGTTTAGTAATAAAGTAAAGCATTACATTGCGATTGCATTGCATACCATAAAGCGACAACCATATGGCTCCTGCCAGTTGCCGATAACTCGGTTACAAAACATGATCATCTCATACAATAAAATTTAGCATCATGTCTTGGCCATATCACATCACAACATGCCCTGCAAAAACAAGTTAGACGTCCTCTACTTTGTTGTTGCAAGTTTTACGTGGCTGCTACGGGCTTAAGTAAGAACCAATCTCACCTACGCATCAAAACCACAACGATAGTTTGTCAAATAGACTCTGTTTTAACCTTCGCAAGGACCGGGCGTAGCCATACTTGGTTCAACTAAAGTTGGAGAGACAGTCGCCCGCAAGCCACCTATGTGCAAAGCACGTCGGGGGAACCGGTCTCGCGTAAGCGTACGCGTAATGTTGGTCCGGGTCGTCTCGTCCAACAATGCCGCCAAACCAAAGTATGACATGCTGGTAGGCAGTATGACTTATATCGCCCACAACTCACTTGTGTTCTACTCGTGCATATAACATCAACATATAAAACCTAGGCTCGGATGCCACTGTTGGGTTTCGTAGTAATTTCAAAAAAATTCCTACGCACACGCAAGATCATGGTGATGCATAGCAACGAGAGGGGAGAGTGTTGTCTACGTACCCACGCAGACCGACTGTGGAAGCGTTGACGCAACGTAGAGGAAGTAGTCGTACGTCTTCCCGATCTGACCGATCCAAGCACCATTACTCCGGCACCTCCGAGTTCTTAGCACACGTACAGCTCGATGACGATCCCCCGGACTCTAATCTAGCAAAGCGTCGGGGAGGAGTTCTGTCAGCACGACGGCGTGGTGACGATCTTGATGTTCTACCGACGCAGGGCTTCGCCTAAGCACTACAACGATATGACCGAGGTGGAATATGGTGGCAGGGGGCACCGCACACGGCTAAGGAACGATCTCAAGGATCAACTTGTGTGTCTAGAGGTGCCTCCTGCCTCCGTATATAAAGGAGCCAAGGGGGAGGGGGCCGCCGGCCAGGAGGAGGGCGCAGGAGGAGTCCTACTCCTTCCGGGAGTAGGACTCCCCCCCCCCCAATCCTAGTTGGACTAGGATTCCCCGAGGGGGAAAGAGAGAGGGGGGGGGCGGCCACCTCTCCTAGTCCTAATAGGACTAGGGGAGGGGGGAGGCGCGCGGCCACCTTGGGCTGCCCCTTTCTCCTTTCCACTAAAGCCCATTAAGGCCCATATGGCTCCCAGGGGGTTCCGGTAACCTCCCGGTACTCCGATAAAATCCCGATTTCACCCGGAACACTTCCGATGTCCAAATATAGGCTTCCAATATATCAATCTTTATGTCTCGACCATTTCGAGACTCCTCGTCATGTCCGTGATCACATCCGGGACTCCGAACTAACTTCGGTACATCAAAATGCATAAACTCATAATAATTGTCATCGTAACGTTAAGCGTGCGGACCCTACGGTTCGAGAATAATGTAGACATGACCGAAACACGTCTCCGGTCAATAACCAATAGTGGGACCTGGATGTCCATATTGGCTCCTACATATTCTACGAAGATCTTTATCGGTCAGACCGCATAACAACATACGTTGTTCCCTTTGTCATCGGTATGTTACTTGCCCGAGATTCGATCGTCGGTATCCAATACCTAGTTCAATCTCGTTACCGGCAAGTCTCTTTACTCGTTCCGTAATACATCATCCCGCAACTAACTCATTAGTTGCAATGCTTGCAAGGCTTATGTGATGTGCATTACCGAGAGGGCCCAGAGATACCTCTCCGACAGTCGGAGTGACAAAACCTATTCTCGAAATATGCCAACCCAACATCTACCATTGGAGACACCTGTAGAGCTCCTTTATAATCACCCAGTTACGTTGTGATGTTTGGTAGCACACAAAGTGTTCCTCCGGCAAACGGGAGTTGCATAACCTCATAGTCATAGGAACATGTATAAGTCATGAAGAAAGCAATAGCAACATACTAAACGATCGGGTGCTAAGCTAATGGAATGGGTCATGTCAATCAGATCATTCAACTAATGATGTGACCTCGTTAATCAAATAACAACACTTTGTTCATGGTTAGGAAACATAACCATCTTTGATTAACGAGCTAGTCAAGTAGAGGCATACTAGTGACACTAAGTTTGTCTATGTATTCACACATGTATTATGTTTCCGGTTAATACAATTCTAGCATGAATAATAAACATTTATCATGATATAAGGAAATAAATAATAATTTTATTATTGCCTCTAGGGCATATTTCCTTCAGGAACATCTCTAACAAATCTGTTTTAGCCAGAGACATTCATAGTCTGATTTTAGTATTGGATTGCAAGATCCAGACTTTCATCCATTTCTAGCAATGTCAAACTGAGAAACTTGCGAAGGTGTAGTTCATTTCAAATATTGCAGCGTAGCTTTTATTTCATTCATTTGTAAGTGATATGTACTATAGTAAGGTTGTTGAAGCATGCAATTACTGTCAACTCATTTTGTGGTGTATCTTAGTGATTAACACCAAAGTAGACTACAATGCCAATTCTAGACCTCTCATCGATCCTAGAGAAAACACAAAACTAAGCCAGCTAATTGTAATTCCAGTCTATGGATTGCCCGGATTCAATAGTAATAGCCTAATTCGATAAGCATGGTTTATGATCTATATGATCCAGTTTTTTTAATTTTTGAAACATAACCTGTTTTTGTACTTCACGCTTGAACTGTGGTTGCATGTAAGTGATGGAAAGAAAATAAACGTGTCTGACATAGAAACATCAGAAAGTATCCCATAATGGGCCATTTCATCGCAGTTTGCAAGAAATAGTTAACGGGTGTCATAGCTGCTCTATAGTTGTCGCTCATTAGCCAGCATGAAAAAGCATGCCACATACGATAGTATAAACTGAAAAGGTACAATAAAATATATATTTTAGAAGCACCAAGTAGAATGTATGCACACACGAAATGCTAGCCCGTGCCGGTGCACGGGTTTATGACTAGTTTGTATATAATCAGACGCCCTAGCCCTTCCTCGTCGCATAACGAAAAATCGGCGTGGCGGCGTAACGAAAAAGAAGAAGTCTGAACTCTGAAGCTATGGCGTCGCCGGCCAGGGAGGAGGAGCAGGAGGACTCCAAGGCGGCGGTGGCGCCCCTGTTCGTGACGCTCAAGGTGGTGGACCAGAAGCAGAACCTGATCCGCCACGCCATCAGGATGACGGACAAGCTCCAGGCCGTCATGGACACAGCCAGGTCCCCGACGTCGAGTACGGGACCGGCACCTTCCATTACGACGCCGTCCGCGTGGTCGGCTGGCGCACGCCGGCGGAGCTCGAGATGGAGGACGGCGACGTGATCGATTTCTTCGAGCGGCAGGAAGGCGGGGGTTTGGCCGCCTGATGTGTGTCCTCCCGGTGGATTTCCGATGGTTATGTTATGTATCCCATCTTGTTATGCGTCCGAGTCGAGCTTGTTAAGAAACCATTCCCCGATCTTTTGCTTCTTCCGTTTCTTCTTCCTCGTGCCAGTGAATAAAGTTTCTTCTTGGGGTCGAGAGATCAAAAAAAAAGTTTGATTCAGAGGGAGAAGAAGCGGCAGAAATTAGAACAGAAATATTGGTTCCAGGTCTGGGCTCATGGCTCGGATTTTGGATTCTATCCAGATCTTGGTTCCCGTTTCCTTGTTTTAGGTTCAACAATATTGCCTGCTCATCTCTCCTCGAGTTGCCGGCGTTGTTTCTTCAGATTCCTGGAGCTCTGTCTTGGCGACGTGGGTTCCGGTAGCGGCGGACGTGAGAAAAGGTACTGAAAGTTTTTAAGCAGCAGTGTCGCGGAGGAGTGAAAATAGAAGAGTTGGGCACTGGGGTAAACTTAAAAGGATTACAATTTTCCGCCTCTAAGGGATCGATTAGATGCAGTTAACTCTTTATTTTGCTCCTCTAAAACCATATCGAGGATCTGTTAAGGGTGCTCTTAGATTGTACTACTAATGAACAACCAACAAATTGATTTTTAACAGTTTTGCTAAAGCATATCTGGATGTGCTCTAAGTATTGTACATCCAAGTTCTACATTATTGAGGTGCTTCATAATTCCGGGCAACTTTTATAATAGATATGATTCTTTCGTTGAAAAAAGAAAAATTGAAGTTTTCAAGATTTTTTATAATAAAACTAGAGAAAATCATGAACTGCTTCAATAACTAGTACTCTCCTTGTAAACAGATATAAGACGTTTTAGATCACTAAAGAACTCATTTGCTTCCATGCAGTCCTGAAAATAGCACCAGAACCGAACATCACCACTTTCCTGTACCTCCCAGTGAAAACAGCAAACCAAGATTACCATCTATCCCTAATAATAAAGCACGGATTGACTCCGTGGTTCACTGTCACAATACGCTTTCTTTCTGTGAATTTATGCTTTCAGTTTGAATTTAAAACATATACTTGAGATGGTACTAAACCGTTCATCGATTTCGCTCAGATCGCTCGACACCGAGAAAGCGAACGAAACAGCCCATCAAGAACGAAGAAACAGGCCAATGACCCGCGGGCGTAGCTCAGGCATTACCCCATGAGGACGTAAGTTTCGTTGTCACGCGCACGGGCCGAACTGACATAGCCCACATTTTACTAAACCGATGAGCAGAGGAGCAGTGAAAAATACTTTCTGCGTGAGGATTAGAACTCATAAATAGTCCCACCTTGCTCCTTTTCAACCAATTCAATCAATTTATATACGCGGGTGACTTTTCCGCATCAGAAATCAACAAGCCTCTGAGAGGAACAGAACGAAGGAATTAATCCGCGAAGAGCAAGTAGGTCTGAAGGAAGAATCTCAAAATAAGCACGCAATCGGCAACTCCAGGAGAGAGGGAACATAACGGAATTGGAAGGATGGAATGGAATGGAACGGAGCCCCGCGAGCTCGGCCAAGCAAGGCCGAGCGTCAGAGCAGAGGAAGAAAAGGGCACCAACGGGTCTCCTGGCCCAGACTGGAGGCGGAGGAAGAAAGGGCACCAACGGACACCGCTGCTCGTCGCCGCCGAGGGAGGAGGGAGGGGTGTGACCGCGCCGCGCGTGCTCGATCTGTTCTACTTGATTGGCTGTGGAAGAGGAAAGAGGGGAGGGGAGTACGCGGCGCCGTAGGTGGGGGTGGGAACTTGGGGCCGGGGCGGAGAAGGAGGAGCAGCGCTGATGGGGGGCGGAGAAGGAGGAGCAGCGCTACTGGGATATTGGCCTATTGGGTGCTGGCCTACTGGACGGGATGTGAAGGAGGAGCAGCGCAGCACTGCGTGGATAAAAGAGGGCCACACAGGAGGATTACTCGGTGGGGATTGTTTGCTATGTTTGCTGAAATGTAGAAGAAGCATATATACGTGATGGATGGTGTACGTCGCCTTCACATGAAATTTATCAAAAAAGTTTGCCTTTTTTATGGTGATGAGTGAGAGTGAGTGCGGTTCGGTCTTTGGGCCAAGTTCAAGTAGTGCAAAAGGAAAAAAAAAACATAATATAATCTTGCAAACCAAGCAACCAACTTTTTCTTAAAAAAAATATCAACATAGTAAAAACCTGTTTGCTTTCGAATATTAACCAAAATATGTATATAAACAATCCCACTTCAATGCACCACTACTCTTCCATCCAAAAAAAATTGTTTGCATTTAAATATTTTCAAAATTCTAAGAAAAAACATTTAGATTAGTTATTAAACTCTCAAACAATTTTACGTCGGTGCATCCTGCTAAAAACACTTACACCATTGCTTTTCCATCGATGATAGTGCTAAGATGAAGGAAGGACCATCAAAGGACAGTCTTGACGACTTTCTCAACTTTACATGGTCTAGACACCAACAATTATTTTTCTAATTGCGGACACCAAATGTGTGTGCTTTTTTAGATAAAGAGTGTTCCAAATTCTTCTTATTTTTTTTTAAAAAACATGCTTTTAAATATGTTCACGCTTGTTTAAAAATGCACAAAACTCCAAAAAAATGTTCCAATTCTTTTTAACAAAACCATTTAAATTTGACCACAAAATTTTCAAATTTCATAGTTAAAAAACATGTGTTCAAAAAAATGTTCATCTTCAAAAGATGTTTCGGGTATAATAGAAAGATTAAAAATTTCAAAATTGTTTAATTATTTTATAATATAGAAATATTTGTGTTTTCTGAAAAGTAAAAATAGAACCAATTACTAGACTATTCCATGCAGCACTACTCGTTCATTGATGAAAGATGTTAGGGTGGCTTATTTACATCCATGCGTCATACTCCGAAAAGAGATAACATTATAAACTTATGTTGATGTTTATCAGAACTAGATATATAAAATGATGCATGCTGTCATACAGAGCAGGTTTTACGAATTTTTAGCCCGTTGCAACGCACGTGCATTTGTGCTAGTAAGTTCTAAAGCATGAAGGCTGACAGTCAATGTCAATATCCCTAGAGACGCACTTCCAACATCCCAAAACATATCTTGCGAGAGGGCATTGGAAGAACAGGGGCTCATCACAAAACTCACACAGGTCAACTTCCTTACATCCCTACTTTTCAGGTTGTCCCTTGTCAGAATACAGTTTCAGGCTACCAACCAACAGAATACTTAGGGGAAGCTTAAGGATCCACAACATTGTGTACGGAGAAATAACCCTCTTAGTAATAATCAGATAATGGGTACATAGAACTTCAGAGAATTTACCTGAGTTAGTCAAAAGCCACATCACTCTATCTGGTTCAGGCTCAACCCTGACTGCACATTTGCTTCAGGTTTTGCCACATGGTGTGAGTATCCTCTCAAAAAGCGCCTAAATGGCCAAAACCTGTCTATGCCCCTGGAGAAAACTTTATGAACGATAATATTCTGAGTATATGTCTTGTTTTCATATCGTCACCAACAATCCTTTGACAGCACTTATAAATAAATCTTCAAACCAGTAAAATGTTAAAAATGCACAAAATATACTTAAGATTTCTGGCGCTCTCTACATCATCCTAAAACAAGAAAATAGCATCGTTGGCATACTGGATGATGGCTAGCCCGTCATCCAGCAAATTGGTAACTAGACCCTTAATCAAGACAGCCAAGGCATCAGCCGCAATGGTGAATAAAAGTGGGCAAAAAGGGACCCCACCCCCTGCCTAAGTCCTTTCCTAGTGTTAAAATATTTTCCAAGTGTGTCATTTAACCATAATGCACACTCAGTTCATACCTACTTGTAATGACTTATTCGTCTTAACACTGCAGAAGGCTTGGCACAAATGATTAAGGAGTTTCACATGCACAGGTTCAGATGGTAATCGTAGCATACTACAGAAAACCCGTGTGCATGCTATGATACCCTGAGAAAGTTTATCAAAATTGCACTTTAAAACTTGATCAAACCAGCAAAAAGAACATAAAAAGAAAGACTTGTTCAAGAATAGAGCATACAACACGATCTTAGCTTTTTAAGGCTTCCAATCAATGTGTGCAATATGCCCAGCAAATATTAACCTTCATCATTTTCCCCGATAAAGATTATAACCTCATCTAATGGTTCCTATTGTTTTTCGAAATAACACCGAATTATTAGAAGAGATTTAGTTATGTACCAACACTCACAAGGCGATCTCCAATCTTTTACATTGCATATGTGAGGGTAGAGTAGTAATACAGCTAAAAAAAATATGTATTTAACCAGTACACATTAATTCATGAAAGAAACTAGCTAGTACGCCACATGTTTGAGGCCTCACGATACCATAAACACTTCTACTCATAAGTATATGACTACTCTGGAATCAACAACTAGATCCACTAAAACACTGTTGCTGTAAATCTGCAGTCTTACAAAGATATAGCGGAGCTCATAACACTGTGTATATCACCTACTCCCTCTGTTCCAAAATAGATGACCCAACTTTGTACTAACCTTAGTATAAAGTTAGTACAAAGTTGGGTCATCTATTTTGGAACGGAGGGAGTACTTCACTACTCGTGGATTGCCTAGTTGAGTAGTTGTAGCTTATTAAAAGATCGACTATTCTGCATCCAAGTTGCAAAACTTGAGCATTGTTTATGTGGTTCATTGATCTTGTAGAATCTCTTGCTGTAGAATCGTCAACTGCAAAAAATCTTCTGAGTGTGTAAACTGGGTGATACTCCAGGGCCATTGCATTTGCCAGAAAGTCAAGGCATTTGAACATATGATATCTCAGACCTCACAAGGCAAGGTGGAAAGATCCTTGTAACAAGAAGGTCTGAAACTTTTCACTTGCCAAATTTGTCTACAATGACTCTAGAGAGGCCATTCCATTGTTTAGTTTTTCCATCAACTTTGTAAGGTTTGGCAATTCCATTAACGATATCAGGGATATTTCGTCCACTTTATCAAAATGAAAGAGGGTCCTAAAACTGAAGAAGCCAAATAAAGCTGAAACGGCCCCTAGTGGACAGGCAATATGTGAAGAGGAACTCTGCTGAAGAGGCCAAAACAGCTCATAGTGTGAAATGCAGTGGAGACTGGAGACAGATCAGTGCCCAGTGGAAGGCATGAATGAAGCTGTAAATTCAGCTGAGTCTGATACTGTCATCTAGTAAATCAACTTAGAGCACAAATGCAGAAATGCTGAAGTGCACAATAACCTTAGATCACTAATATATACTGCAGTCTTTCAGAATGTCAGTAGTAAATGGTCTAACTTCTTGCTTAATTACCCACTAGTAGGTTTTTCAGAGCATAAAGATGGAATTTCTAAACACAATTGGATAACATCACAAAAGACCAACCTAATTGAGCTGAGCACCCCTGTCCTTGGGATCAAGGGGCACTCTCTATAGAGTAACAGTACAAAATGGTAGCTACAGTACCTAATCACATTCCTTAGCACGAGGTTTGAACCAGTATACACACTAATTCATGAAAGAAACTAGCTACACCACACGCAAGCAGCCTCACGGTACCAAAAACATTTCAACTCTGGAATCAGTGACTAGATTCCCTGAAACACT
Organism: Triticum urartu; assembly: GCF_003073215.2. Lineage (NCBI taxonomy): Eukaryota > Viridiplantae > Streptophyta > Magnoliopsida > Poales > Poaceae > Triticum > Triticum urartu. The sequence goes on along the minus strand of NC_053028.1, from coordinate 54,238,682 downwards.
GTTGCTGTAAAATCCGCCAAAAGTATAGCAGAGCTCACAGCACTGTGTATACCGCCTAGTTTACTAGTCCTGATTGGCCTAGTTGACTAGTTGTAGCTATTCAAAAGAGTGAACTATTCTCCCAAAAAAAATTGAATTGTATCCAAGCTTCAAAAAAACTTGAGAATTGTTCATGTGGTTCATTGATCCTGTAGAATCTCGTGCACTAGAATCATCTAACTGCATTCTAAATGTGTAAACAGGGTGATACTCCAAGGCTATTGCATTAGCCAGAGAAGTCAAGGCATTTGAATATTTGATAGCTCAGACCTCACAAGGATGGAAATATCCTTGTGCCAAGATGGTCTGAATGCCAAATTTGTCTACAGTGCCTAGAGAGAGGCCATTTGCTGTTTGGTTCATTTATTTAGCTTTTTCGACCAACTTTGTAATTTCTGGTAATTTACTTGCTGAAATCAAGGATGTTTCCTCCACTGTATCAAAAGAGAAAGAAAAGGAAAACTGAAGAGGCCAAATAAACCGAAATGTGATGCCTGTCTGCTGAAAAAGCGAAAACTGCTCCCAGCGAAATGCGGTGGAGACTGGAGACAGATCAGTGCCCAGTGGAAGGCATGAATGAAGATGCAAAATCAGTCGAGACTGATGCTGTCATCTGGTAAATCAACTTAGAGCACAAATGCTCAAATGCACAATAACCTTAGAACACTAATACAGTATATACTGCTGCCTGTCAGAGTGTCAGTAGTAAATAGTCTAATTTCTTGCTTAATTCTGCACTATTAAGTTTTTCAGAGCATAAAGATGTGATTCCTACACTCATCTGGATGATCACAAAAGACCAACCTAATTGAGCTGAAGTGCACAAGAACTCTAGAACACTAATATATGCTGCTGTCTGTCAGGGTGTCCGTAGTAAATAGCCTAAATTCTTGCTTAATTCCCCACTAGTAAGTTTTTCAGAGCATAAGATGGAATTTCTACACGCAATTGGATAACATCACAAAAGACCAACCTAATTGAGCTGAGCACCCCTGTCATTCGGATAAGGAGCACTGTCTAATCGAGTAGGAAAACAAAATGCTAGGGTGCTAATCCCATTCCCTAATTAGCATGAGGATTGAGCTGATTTAGTTACCAGCGGATCTTTCTATTGCTAACCAGCTCCTCCTCCTCCACCGCCGGCGCCGCCGGGGCTCCATCTGTGCAGGCCGTCGCAGCTCAGGGTGGCGCGCGCGAGCTGCCGCTGGACGCACTTCCAAGCGGGCGCCCTCCTCCTCACCGCCCGGATCCTGGCCCTCCTCGCCGTCGCCTTGGCCTTGGCCACCAGGGACCGGTACCGGCGCACCCTCCACGCGAGGATCCGGCGCTTCGCGGGCCTCTGGAGCACGCATGGCGCTTCGTCGACGCCGCCGCCGCGCCTCCTTTTGGCGCCCGAATCCCTGCCCGAATGGCTCGACGAGACGGCGTCCCCGCCGGAGTCGATGTCCATGTCGGCCGCGGTGCTCGGCTCGGCGCGGTCCGCGGGGGCCGTCCGGCCGGCCAGCCGCTCCGCCACTCTCATTGCCCCGGCGAGGGCGAGCAGGCGCTGGGCGGAGCCGACGACGACCGCGCCCGCCGGCGCGCGGAGGAGCGCGTCCTCTCCCGCGCTCGCGCCCGCGCGGGGCAGGGCCTCGACCCTGGCGTAGAGGTTGCCGGCGCTGTCCATCAGGCACTCCTTGCCGAGCAGGCTGACCGGCAGGGCGAGGAAGGCCGCGGCGTCCTCGGCCGAATCCTGGAGGGGCGTCGGCGCCTCGGCGCCGACGAGGAGCCTCACGCCGAGCGGCCGCGCCGTCGCCATCCGGAGCTCGGCGGGGCGGTTCCCCCTGATCCGATCGATATCCCAGCCAGCTTACCGAGGAAGGAAGGAAAGGAAACCTTGTTGGGTGAGGCGCGAGCTGCTCTCTCACTCTCAGTGCTCGTTGTCAGTGTGCGCCCGCACTCCGGACGGCCAGCCAAGGATGCAGAGCCGGGTCACGGCCGTCGTGCTCGTGCCACCCGCGGCAGACTGAACACCGGTTTTTTGACGTTACACTCCATTATGTTATGAAGTTATCGTGTGCAGCGCCCGCCGTCGGCCTATGTCACCGATCCAAATTGCTTTTTTTTACAGTTTTACTAAAAATCAGTCCTCTGTTTTCATATTGGCTTCAAGTCGAATTTTCAATCATTGGATTTAGTTCTGAGATCTACGCTGGTGCGGTGTCCTTTTCGGGCCCGCTTTGTCTTAGTGGGTCTCAGTGGATTGGTTTGGGTTATTTTCGCACCCGCTTTGTTTTTTCAGGGTCGCGTGGAGGATCTGGTCTCTCCTCATCCATGGCGACGATGGCGAGCTCGAGGCGACGGCGGCGCATGTAAACCTTCAGATATTATCTTCACTAGCATATCTCCTCCCTTTCTTTTGTCCATTTGTTGCCCCTCTCCTCTAGCATGCCCTTCCCTACCATGGCGCCTTCTCTTTCTCCCTCCCTCCCCTCTCATGGTGCCCCTCTCTCCTTTCCCATGGCACCCCTCCCCCTCCCTTCTTCATGTGGCGCCTCATTACTCTCTATTCTTGTGTCTATGAGTCTGTCCTCTCTCTTCTTGAACCCTAAAACACAAGCAGATCTCAAATCCTAATTCTCTGTGTTTTTGTATAGGTTAATTCGGGTTCAGTTTTGCAAATCTGCAACAATCAAGTCCTAATCCCTTTCCACTGTTTCAGGTTGATTGGAATTCAGTTTTCAAGTCTCTGCAGCGATCAATTAAAAAGAAGGTAACAGCAATGCTTTTGTGATGTGACACTTTGTGATGATTTTGTTGTGTCAAGATGGAACTAAAATGCTACCATATGCTCAATTTTATTTAATGTGAAAGTCGTGCTAGCTTGTAAAGATAGTATACTACATATACTAGTTACTAGGTGTTTGTTTTGATTCATGGTGTCCATGAATGCTGTAGTCTTGTGTTACATTCTGCACATATGAAAAACTGCAGCAATTTGGTACAAGCAGTACCCTGAATCACATACTCTGAGGTGTTCCATCTTATTTTATTGTCTCTATATCTTTCTCTCTTTTTTTTTGTCGCGTAAGTCCCTGTTTCTCGGTCATTAAGCTTGTACAGGGAGTATGCATATAAGTTTTTGTTGCTTCCCTTGACCATTATTTTTCTTCAAAATTCAGAAGGTTTCATTGCAACTTTATATAGCTTAAGTTGTAGTCTATGCAACCCCATCTTTTTCTTTTCGTCTCTAGTGTTTTGTTAAACATATACATCCCCCCCCAACCAATTCATACGGGGATTTTTTTCTACGAATGTATTGATACTTATGCAAAAGCTGTAGTTCCTTTTTTTTTATGAGTAGTCTCAACCAGATTGCTTGAGGTGGCCAAGTTTCCCCTTGGTTCCTAATCAGTTGAGCTCTGGCCCATTCTCATATACACTAGGAAGATCGCTAGTGTTGCACGAGCACGGAATCGTAGATGTCATTATACACTATTGTAAGGTGTTGGCCAGCTGGCTAGAGACGTGTGTGGTCATGACCTAGTGGTTTTTGTTCATTTTCTTCACTATAGTGTCTTTTGTCCATTTCTTCCTAAGTCTCCTGTTTTGGTCTCTTATATTGTTATCTAGCATTTTCTCTATATATTAATTCTAAGATGAACAACTGACTTCTTACTATTCTTCTTGCAAATCAGTTTGTAGTGTCCTACTTAAGTGTCTACCTTTTAAAATTCAAGCTCAAAACTTAAAATTGGCTATCCTTTTGGTAACTATTCACTCTTTTTTCTTTAGTTTTCATTTTTTGTATATAAATAGGAGTGTCCTACTTAAGTGGCTCCAGATAGGCATGGCCATTACCGAATCCTCATTCTCATCCTTCTTCAGTCTCGCCCCCTCTATTTTTTCAATCTGGACTTTGTTTATCATTCTGTAGGCTTGCTATTTCATTTTTTTTTCATTTATCTGTTTACTTGTCATTCTTCATTTATCCGCCTTGTTCTTCTCCATCTTGTCATTTATACAGGATGGAAAGTCTTCACTTAATTTTCCTTGCCATTCATCATTTCCACTTCTTCATTTTTTGCAGTATTCTGTCTCTTTTTTTGGTCTCAGTTAGCATAGCTTTTTCAGCTAAAAATGATAGTAGATTAGTCTCTCATTTGTCCCACTTATTTTAGTACTCTTCAGTCTCCATGTCGTCTTTTCTTATTTATCAGTCCTTAGTTATCTTCATTCCTTAGTCTTCTTGGTATTCTTCTCAGTCTTATTATTCTTAGTTATTTTTATGAGTTCTTCTTTCTATCAGTCCTCTATTTCCATCAGTTATCTGCTTCGGATTCAGTAATCAAGTTCTTCAAGTCATATTTAGTGTGCATTCCTCAGTATGATTTTTTCTTTCTATCAGTCAGCTGTTTCAGATTCAGTACTCAAGGTCTTCAAGTCATATTCACTTATTCAGTGTGTATTCTTGAGTACGATTTCAGTGTAGTGTTGCTTGTTGTTATGATTTCTTTTCGGATTCAGTAATCAAGTTAGGTTTTTTATACTATGCTACTCAGGTGTCAGTCTTCAGTGTTAGGTTTTGTAGGTTTATCAGTCTTGGGACCTCTCCTGTTGCACACCACCTACCAGTACCCCACCATATCAGTATCTTAAGTGTCAGTTTTTCTAATGTTACGCGTCTGTCAGTTTAGTGTCCGAACCCGTAGGTTCTTAATTCATTATGCGGTGTGTATCACTTTTCTACCGATGTGATTTTTTTTAAAACCTCACTCTGTGGGCCGCTCTTTTTTGACAGATGCCATGCTCATTCTCACTACTGCTACGAAGACTCTAACAAAGATGTCTCGTATCAGTCCCTCTTTGCATCTCTATCAAATAACATGAAAACATCACATTCATTTTTTGTTCATATTCTTAAGTGTTCATTTTTCATTATTTTTGTTCGTCGGTCTGTAAGCTTGCCTTCTTAGTCTTATATTAGTTTATCTTAATAGTATCAGTATTCATTTTATCATATTTAATTATCATTTGCATCTTTCTTCAGTCCTATCTCTCATGGGTCTTGTCTTTTAGTAGATGATTATTTCTGTTGTGAATCTTATGTTCCTGTAAGTGCTAAATTTTTTCAGTTTCTGCACTGGTTTTTTGTTAGATTATTTTCAATTTTTAGTCGTCAGTATACCTAAGTATCAGTCTCAGTTCTCTTCAGCTTTATGTTAAGTGGTTATTATTTCGCCAGTGTTTGTTCAGTATCTTAAGTGTCTCATTGTAGTTCTATTTAGTTATTTGGTCAGTGTTTGTTCTTGTCTATCAGTTTTATGTTCAGTCATTTATTAGTGTACTTTCCATTCAGCTTATTATTTTCAATTTATTTTGTTGTTCTTGTATTTTCAGCATTCATTTTGAAATGGTTAGACTTGATATGTGTTTATAATTCCTGTAGCTTAAATTAGTTATCTGGTGAGTTTCTATTCTTAATTTTTCAGTCATCTTTTTGCTAACAAATATTTTTTTTTCTGCCACATGTGTAACAGTAACAGGGATGGTGTGCCCAATCTGCAAGTCCGACTGAGCTAGCCATCACTCATCGGGTTTAAATTTTGGTGTTTGATTGTCTGAAGACATTGAAAGCTCAGTGGTAACATGATTTTGAATATGCTTAATTTATCAGTATAGTCTAGTTCCCTGTCATGGTCAGTTATTAATTTATCACTACAGTCTACTTATCTGTTATGGTCAATTTTTCATTCATCACGCATTTATAGGAGGCTATGATGTGGATATTACCATACCTCCCTGTGTGTTTTGTGATAGCATAATAGTTGTCCTGTTCAGTTAAACATTTCATTTCTTCTTTAGTTCGTGTATGATTTCATTTTTTTTCTTTTCAGATATAAACTTAGTCCTTTTAGCTGATAGAATTATAGCAAATTTAGCTTTTTCTTAGATTTTTTTTTCTAATTTTCGGTCATTACTTTTGTTGCATTCATTTTCCTTTTTAGTCTATCAATTTTTAGAGTTTAGCTATTTGTCAGTCTCATCTGCAAACGTCTCATGCCCCAACAAGCATGAGGATAGCCTATCTTTTGTTCTTCCTTTTCCATTTTTTTTTGCTTTTTCCTGCAGTTTATCCCATGCCACTGAACGGTCGAATTCAATTGCGCCACTGGCGGCATGCTTTTTGAGGAATTTGAGGGGCGCAAATTCATCACCGAGATCAGGAAAGAACACAGGAGGACCTGCATCTGTGGCGTTGGGTGGGAGGACTTCATCACGTTGAACAATCTCAGTGACGGAGTTTTGCTCCATTTTGTACTCGATGGACCAGTGCCAAAATTGCTGATTTGCATGGTTGCGCCACCTCCCAACCAGGCTGATCTAGCGCTTGAGGCTGATGTGTTCACGGAAGACATGAAGAAGAAGGCAAGAGAGAGTGCAAAGCTGTATGAAACTCTACTATATTGACCAACGGATACATGGGTTGCCATTTGTGCATCTTTTTTTGTTCATTTTCAGTGTGACTATTCAATCTTCAGTTTTATGGTCTCCAGTATATTCTTGTTGTGGTCAGTTTTGAACTAGAGAAGAAAGTTCAAGGGACATATAGCTAAGCGAGACTCTGGTTTGCATCCAGCATCATGTTTACTTGGCTCCTATTTTGTTACTTTTTTTAAGCTATACTGTCACTCCCATTTAGTCCATGTCCACACAATATGTCAAGGTATGAATCAGTAGCGGGTTTGCAAGTGACCCGTTAGGGAGAGGCGCCAACATGTGTTTGAAGGTAGACGAGGGGGAGGGAGAATACGACCTGAAACTGAAATGAAAACAATTGTTTTTTTGGCTCTACAGTCTGGACTGAAACTACTACAAAGACACGTGTAAAGAACTGTGTGGACAAGAAAAACGACCTAAACCAAATGGGAAAACAGATGACTGAAAATTAGACACTCCCTTTTTCTAACAATCTTACGAAGCTTTTTATTTAACTCGTCATAATGTTTACAGAAACAAAAGAAAGATCACGGGATTGCTTAACCAAACGCGGCAGCCAATCCCAAGTGAAAGAGCATGCTTTGTGAGATTCGGTATTCGAGCTCATAAATTCACGGCTAAAAGTGCAAGCGGTAAAAAGTCTAGATCGATCTGAGATCTCTCGAATGATGGCTCCGTAGACAGCGGCACTCCTTTGCTTGATATCATCAATCACGATATTGCAATGAGAAGCTACAAAGATCCTTCGTTCATATAAGTCATCTGCCAAAGCCGGTGATTCCCGGACTGCTAGCGCTTCCAGTGTTGTGGGATCATTAATACCAATTAAAGTAATCGGCGATGCCCCCCATGAAGAGTCTATCATGGTCCCTGCAACCAGCTGCAACAGATCCAGCCGAGATGTTCCGCGTAAACGCCGCATCTACGTTAATCTTGCTCATATTCTCCGGAGGAGCAATCCACCAATTTGGCCGGGGCGGGACATTTGCTGGCTCGCCGGATGGCATCCTCAGCACCTCCAGATCATTAATGAAGTTCACAAAGGTATTTGTGGCGAAAGGTGTGTGGTGTATATCCCCGGATATCAGTTTCCTCATCGAACTCCATATTACCCAAAGTGTAACTTCTATCCTGTGAAATCGGCATGAGATAGCAAAGCTCTGCAGGTTAAACAATCATTGCTTTATTACTAAGGAAAATCTTATACACAACACCTTAGCAGTAGCGCTAGATAAAATCATACGCTACTGCTACTTAGTAGCAGCGCTCGTAAATAAACCGCGCTACTGCTATAACTTTAGCAGTAGCGTGTACTAGCAAAAAGTGCTGCTACTATGTTTGAACTGGACGCACATGGCTAGCCCAACTTAGCAGTAGCGCGTATCCTCGCCCAGCGCTACTGCTATTCTTCTTAGTTGTAGCGCTTTTCTCACACACGCGCTACTCCTAACCCTACCTTATCCTCCCCACGCGGCTAACCCTCTCTCACTCACTCTCCCTCTCAGTCACTCTCGCCCATGCCGATACCCGTCGTCCGCCGCCGTCGTCCGTCCTCCACCGAGGTACTCCCTCCTTCCCTCCCTCCTCCTCCCACCGCGCCCTCCTCCCTCCGCCTCCGGCCGCCCCCTCCTTCCTCCTCCTCCGGCCGCCCCCTCCTCCCCACTACTAGGAAAAGGGCTATAAATGGAATTGACACTAATGGCGCACCAGACATGTGGTGCGCCATTACTATATACTAATGGCGCACCAACACCAGACATGTGGTGCGCCATTACTATATACTAATGGCGCACCATGTGTTGGTGCGCCATTAGTGTGCAAATACTAATGACGCACCACATCCACGGTGCGCCATTAGTAAATTTTTTTTTAAAAAAATACATCAAAACTAGTAATGGCGCACCACTCCCATGCTAGTAATGACGCACCACTCCCATGCTAGTAATGGCGCACCACTTCCACGGTGCGCCATTAGTAAAAAAAGTTTTCCCACGCTAGTAATGGCGCACCACCCCCACGGTGCGCCGCCCCCCCCCCCCCCCCCCCCCCCCCCCCCCCCCCCCCCCCGCCCCGTGGACCGCCTTTTCAGTTTTAAAAAATAAACAAAAATGATGGAAATGTCAAAAAAATAAAAGAAAATAAGTTTCCCATGTGATATGTGGTCTAGTTGTTGTGAAAATTTACAAATATGAATTTCGACTTTATTTGCGAAATCTCTCGAGAATTTGTAAAATTGGGCATAACTTTTGCGTACGAACTCGGATGAAAAAGTTTTTTATATGAAAAATCATCTACTCGAAAAGTTACATCCGAATTTAACCAGGGAACCTCGTTAAACATTTTCAAAAACCTCAAAAACCTAACAGAAAAAAAGATACGGGATTTTTAAGATCTGGAGAGGCAAAAAAATTCAAAAAAAATCAAACTTACTAATGGCGCACCTACCTATGGTGCGCCATTACTATTTTCCCGCCTTCAAAATTCAAAATAAGTCAAAAAAAGTTATTAATGGCGCACCTGCCCATGGTGCGCCATTAGTATCTTCCTGCCTTCAAAATTCAAAATAAATCAAAAAAATTAAAAAAAGTTAGTAATGGCGCAACTACCCGCGGTGCGCCATTACTATGCCATATATATGGCTGGGCGTGGTCCTCTCCTCCTTCATTTTTCTCCTTCACTCCACCACTCCTCCACTCCATCTCCTCCTCTCCTCCACTCCATCTTCCCTTCTCTCCTCCACCATACTACCCTCCTCCTCTCCGGCGACCTCCTCCTCCTCCTCTCCGGCGACCTCCTCCTCCCTCCTCTCCTCCCCTCACGATTTCTCCTCCCTCCTCTCCGGTGAGCTCCTCCTCCCTCCTCTCCTCCCATCCCCTCATGGTTTCTCCTTCCTCCTCTCCGATGCTCCGGTGAACTCCTCCGGTGACCTCCTCCTCCTCCTCCTCTCCGGCGACCTCCTCCTCCTCCTCTCCGGCGAACTCCTCCTCCTCCTCTCCGGCGATGTAGGCGAGCGCCTCTCCGGTGACCTCCTCCTCCTCCTCTCCGGCGAACTCCTCTCCGGCAAAAGAACACGGCAAAAGAACGTACAAGATCCAAAAACAGGAACAAAATTTGAAATAATATCGTGCCAAAAAACGAGCAAAAAATGGGCAAAAAAATCACGATCCAGATCCAAATTCAAAATTCAAAAATAGCAATGGCGCACGATGGGGGTTAGACGGTGCGCCACTACTATTTTCCCGCCTTCAAAATTCAAAAATACTAATGGCGCACCAGTGGCCTATACTAATGGCGCACCAGTGGCCTATACTAATGACGCACCGTGGCCTATACTAATGGCGCACCAGTGGTGCGCCATTAGTATATCAGATACTAATGGCATGATACTAGTGGCATGATACTAATGGCGCACCAGTGATGCGCCATTAGTAGGCAAAACTGGTGCGCCATTAGTAGCTCTTTTCCTAGTAGTGCCCTCCTTCCTCCTCCGCCGGCAGCCCTCCTCCCACTGCCCCTCCCTCCTCCTCCTCCGGCCGGCCCCTCCCCCTCCTCTCTCCTCCATCCCTCCCTTGTCTCTGTTCTTGCAAATTGTAGATAATTTAAATGTAGATTTTAGAATGTAGACATTGTAGAATGTAGGTTTTTTAATAGAATATTTTTTTGACTATTTTAGGTGTTTTGAATAAAATAGAAGTAAGAAAATTTAGGGTAGAACTAGGGTAGTAGAATTTTTAGCAAGTGTTTAATAGAACTAGTTTATTTATAGTAAGTGCTTAATAGAACTAGTTTATTTATAGTAAGTGCTTAATAGAACTACTTTATTTAGTAAGTGTTTAAAATAATTAGTAAGTAAATTAATAAACTAGTTGGACTACTTTATTTTTAGAAAAAACTAGTTTTTTTCTATTTATAGTAAGTTTATATTTAGTAATAACTAGTTGAATTAATAGAACTAGTTGAACATGTCATATTTGTTGTTATTTTTATATTTTAAGAAATTATTCGGGATGTATTAGTGATAACTTATAGGGTTTTTGCTTTTGCAAAAATCAAGGAGCCCCTCCATCATCCCCACTGTCGTCCCCGTCACCGACCCCCTCTGACCTCAAGGTGAGACCAGCCAAATCTCCATGTCAATATGAGTCCTATAAGATATATATATATATATATATATATATATATATATATGATGTAGATAAAAACATGTATATCCTGTGTTGCTCAAATAGGATATGTGGTTGCTCAAGTGGCCGGTCATGTTCAGGTTATACCTCCGAGTGGCCTATGTTTTGCCGGAGTGTTGATTAATTTTCGTTCCAGCAAATTTCAGGCGCTCGATATGTCCTTTTTTTAGCAAAGGTCATGCTGGATTTTTCCGTGAATTCTGGCATGACTTGTGCTAGAATATGTAGGAAATATCGAGTGGCCTGGATTTTCTCGAAAAATAATGATCTAATTTAGGTTTTTAGTACATATACTTAATTGTACAAGTTTAATCTTTAAATTATGAACGTAGGAAATGTCATACTCGGATGACGAAAGTCTCCCAAGGGAGTGCAGCTGGTGCCACAACGATCGAGGTATGTGCGACAGGTACCCTCACCTGGACGATGATCGGTGCTTCAGCATTAAGCTCGAGGAGACCTTCGATGTTGAAACGGTACGCAACGACGACAAGTGGTTTTTTCGTAATTAAGCACGACTCAACTATTTCAATGTCTAATTTTCATCTTTTACAATTCGACTAGCTTATCCCATGCCATGCAAGACGCTATGTCTTGGAGAGGATGGGTTTTGAAGACCATGAAAATTTTGAAACAAAGGTATACCTAAGGACCCATCATGATATGGATTTTGAAGTAAATCTGTACAATTCTCAGAGCGTAACCCATTTTGGTTGCCAAAATTGGGAAGCACTTTGCAAAATGTATGGTTTTTATGAGGGTATGATTGTCACCATGGATCTTGGTGATCCTGACATCGAGGAAAACAATATGGACATTTGGGTCCTTGTTGATACGCTTTCGATTCTACCGCTATGTGAGTTTCTCAAACATAGTTATTAACTAATTTATATTGTTTATTTCAAAACAGTTGACAACTTATTTCCATTGACAACTTATTTTCATTCTTCAAAGAATGTGTGGAAGATGGTAGACAAAACCCACTACACTGATGGCTCCGAATTAACTTATAAGGAGAAAAATCATCTGATCGTATTTTGTACTTTTTTGAGAATTACAATACCTATTATCAAACTCCTCCAAATTATGGTGAATACGTGCCACTAGTGCACGTGTTGAACCACGATAACTTCTATGAAGATACCCTGGTAAGATTTTTTACTATTACGATATCCGTGCATCTTTTGCATATTTCTAAAACTAGTACATCATTGCTAACTATGAAGTTATTACTATGTTTTTCAACAGAAAATCCCGATGGATTATGTGCCTCATCTGATGTATTACAATGGTCGCCTTAAAGTTCTGAACATACAGCCAAGTCATCCTACGGATCTCACATGTGCATATCGGATTTCTGAAACCGGTGAACACATGCTAATCAAAGAGTGGAAAAAATGTTTGGACATTCGTAAGGAGGTTCTTGGAAGCAACATTAAGCAAAAGACAAGAATTGGAGACAGGATAATCTGCATTCTCCATAATGAAGAGCCAGGGGCTATCTTGTTTTTTGCTATTTTACCTTAGAGAATATAGTAGGTCATAAGAGAATGTAGTAGGTCCTATGAGGTACAATATGTTTATTATGTGGTACAATGTGTTAGAGTTGATAATGAGGATTAGTTGTGATTATGACTAGTGACCAACTTGCTATGTGATGTCTCATCGATCAAAACGATGATCAACAGGAGGTGTTATATGACAATGATGTATTATGATGATAAGTTATTAATGATATAATGATGATATTTATTATATCATTGCGTGAAAGAACCGCGGATTAGTTTCAAGTGGATGCCATCCACTTGAAACTAATCCACGGTTCTTTCACTCAATGATGTAATAACTCATTATGATGTAAAAACAATCTCTAAATTGCTGCTGTATGAAAACTTGTATAGAGGTGTATGAATACAACATGAAATAAAAAAAATATGGAATAATAGTAGTAGCGCGGGCTGGGAGAAGCGCTACTAGTAATTACCAGTAGCGCCGCGTCGAGAAAGCGCTACTACTAAGGGCGTGTTCGAAGGCTCTCGAGCTCCAAGCTTCACAAATTTCTGGAGTGGAGCTGAGCCGAACGAGTTTGGGCCAAGAAGCTAGAAGCGAGAAGCCTGGCCAGCCGCTAGTGTAAAAACGTGAAGCACCAAAAGTCCAGCTCCACGGATTGGAAAAGGAGAAGTTCGCTCAAATTACGTACAAATGCCACCGCCAAGTGATGGCACATCGAACCGGTACACTAGCTCGTGGAACATATCGCTCGATCGAATTGATACTTTGTGCTCCTTCTCTCGCTGGAAAGCCAAGCTGGGCTGCCTCCAACCGGCCCATTAGGGTGCTAAGGCGGGCCACCCATGCTGCCAGCCCATAGTAGTGATGGGAGAAGCTAGCGATCGGAGCTGAACGAAGTTGTCTCGCTGCGTGGAGTGAGAAGCTGAGATGGGAAGCTAGAATCGTGGAGTTCATGGAGTTGGGAGGAGATCAGAATAGGCCCTAAGTCGGTGTAGCAGTAGCGTGGGTTAACCAACACTACTGCTAACCTTTAGCTGTAGCGTTGTACCAGTAGCGCTTCTGCCCGCGCTACTGATAGTCCTAAAACCCGTGCTGTTGCTAGACTTTTAGTAGTGCTTGGCGGTTGGATTCGCATTTATGCTCATCTATTCCACAAGAGACTCCGAAGATAAAGCCAAAACACTCCTTGACATGGTGCACTCGAGCAATGCATGCCTCCACGAATCGACCACGCCACACGGCAGGCATGCCGGCGAATTAGCCATGTTATGATGATGTAGAAGGTCACAGGTAGGAATCGATTCCCTGACGAGACGCCAAAGAAACGCCCGTATTTTGTTGGGGACCTGGGTGTGCCACAAAGATGACCAACCATTGCTTTCATCAGCATTCGATGTTCCTCTCAATTCATACAGCCAACTCTCTCGGGTTAACTTTGTATTCTGAATCATCCTATATGCTGAACATACAGTGAAGTTTCCTCGAATCTCCTTGCTCCATGCCCAAAAATCATCCACCTTTGTACATAAGGGGATTCTCAATATTGCTTCAGCGTCAATAGGTATGAATACTGCTCGTACTAGCTCCTCCTTCCACAGCCAACACAAAAAGGGACCTCGACTGGGCCGGCCCACTCGAAAACAGTAAAGCTAGCTGTGTAGCGTGACAAAAATACCAAAATGAAATGCTGCAGGGAGGAATCAAACTCGTGACATCAAAATTAAATAATAGTGCTACTAACCACCGGAACCAGTAGCTGCTCGTGAGGGATGACAGCGCAACCATTTTTAGTTTCAACAAAATTTGAAATTTATATACATTTATATATTTTGGAAATTTCTAAAAAAATTGAAAAACAGGAACACAATTTGAAAACATGAACATTTTTCAAAATTACAAAGATTTTTTTGAAACACGAACAATTTTTTAAATTCCAAAAGATTTTTTGAACTTGTAAAAAATATTAAGCATGAACATTTTTGAATTTGAGAACATTGTTTGACTTTATGAACAAATTTTGTAATTCCCAAACATTTTTTGAGATTATGAACAATTTTTTGAAAATGCGAACATGTTTTGAAATTCCCCAAACATTTTCTGAATTTGCGAACAAATTAAAAAAAGTGAATAATTTTTGAATTTGTGCAAATTTTTTGAAAACTACAACAAATTTTGTGTTTGTGAACAAATTTTCAAAAAGCAAACAAATATTGACATTCTAATATTTTCTTATATTTCGAAACAAAATTTGAAAAGTGAATATTTTTTTGAAATTTTGAACAATTTTTTGAAATTTCTGAATATTTTTTAAAAGTGGAAATAAACTTGAAAAACTAAACAGAACAAAAGAAAAGGAAAAACAAAATAAAAAAACGAAAAAAAATATAAAGTAAAAAAACAGAAAAGAAACAACCCAGGAGATTGCCCGACAGTTCGCTGCAGCCAATGGCAAATAGGGTTTTCCAAATTGCTGTACCGTCGCCGCTGTTTGTCCACTGCAGAAGCTCCCTTAGTGATCCATACTAGCAGGCCCAATGAGAAGCCCGTGTGCGATTTTCTGTCGTGAAGCAAAGGGGTTTTCTTTTCCTCAAAAAAAGCAAAGGGGTTTTCTGTGGTCTTATATGTCTGTTTTTTGGAGAACTGTGGTCTTATATGTCTGTTGCACGTGCCCGTGGTGCTTGTACTGTTAGTGTTTTTCTGTGGTCCTATATACATGTTTCACTCGCCTGCTTTGTTGATTGCCATTGCTTTAGGGTTGCCGACTACGTGTTCTATTAGAGCATCTCCAACATCAAGCTGCGGTGGTTCCAGCGACGTTGTTTCTGCCTCCTGGAACTTGCTGGTAGGGAGTGCGGACCCCATCAACACGACTCACATCAAGCTGCGTCGGGTTAGGAAGGCCCTCTCCACTTGGAGAAAGTGCTCTGTTGGAAATCTCAAGCGGCAGATTAACATGGTTCATGAGATTACCTTGCGCCTTGATATGGCCCAGGATTCTAGGACTTTAACTGCAGATGAGACCCGCCTTCGGGAGCTCTCAAATCATGCCACCTAGGCCTGACTGTTTTGATGTGGATCAAGCAAAAACAGCGAGTTAGGGTTTCATGGCTGCGGGCCACCGATGCTAACTCCGAGTTATTCCGCATAAAAGCCAACTCTCGGTCTCGCAAGAACCAC
Organism: Triticum urartu; assembly: GCF_003073215.2. NCBI lineage: Eukaryota > Viridiplantae > Streptophyta > Magnoliopsida > Poales > Poaceae > Triticum > Triticum urartu. The sequence goes on along the minus strand of NC_053028.1, from coordinate 54,223,290 downwards.
ATCCACTCCATCGTTGCCGTTGACGGCACCATGGTGGATGAGCAGGACAAAATTCTGGACTTGCTAGCTGATCACTTTCAGGGGATCATGGGAACCAGCGCATGCATGGCGGCCCCTTTCAACTGGGACAGGCTAAATTTGCTGAAGCACGACATGCATGAGCTCGAGCGGCCTTTCATGCTTGGGGAGATTAAGGAGGCAATCTAGGACATGCCGATGGACAAGGCGTCTGGGCTAGACGACTTCTCGAGGTCGTTCTTCAAGAGTTGCTAGGAGATTATCAAGGGTGATTTAATGCTAGTTTTCCAAAGGCCAGGGCCGCCCCGGGGGGGGGGGGGGGGGGGGGGGGGGGGGGGGGGTGCATGGCGGCCGTCCTGGGCCCCCAAAAGTCAGGGGAGCCCTCCCAAGCCCTCCCAAGTACATGTACATAGGCATACAGGTCAGGTCTTCGAGAGAGAAAAAATTGAAGCCAATCTCAGCGGCAGCGCCTCAGCGCTCATGCTAGGCATAGGAGGTAAAAATATATACGATGGGTCTGGCCCATGTTTGCACGTACGTACAGACTAGATAGGAAAGGAATCGTTCGATTCACTAATCACATTTTCATGTAACTTTGGACCGTCCTTCCCTATTCTGTTGTTCATCTGTAATCCTCTTCAACTCTACCTCCCTCGCTGCATGAACGACGCGACCACTGTGGCGGCAGGTACGTCTCATCATGCCATCTTCCCTGACATGTTCTTCTCTTCATGTTTCTTTTCTTTCTAGTCATGATTCCCAAATTCTCGATCGATCAAATAGGTTAACAAGGAAGTGTTGATAGGGCGCTCGAATCATTGCACACACAACCAGATTATATTACAAAGAGAAGGTACTATACTAATTAGTATACCCTAGCAGATTTTGTCATCATATTAGATGATCTTCTGTACTTAATCTAATATTTTAATTAGCTTTGCGCTAATTTTAAAAACTATTTGTTCCTTTCAATTTCAGCAGAGTTATATCGAGTTTGGGTTGAAAGTATTCATCCGGAAGTGATAAAAAGAAAAGGGAAGAAGAAAGCGAATGAGAAGAAAGAAGCAAATGTTATAAGACCGATATGAGCACTCGAATTACAACAACAAATCACAAAGATGAAGGAACGCATAAGGCAAGTTTTATTAAGAATAGTAGCCATTGTGAAATTTCTTGGTAAGCGCAATTTGGATTTTAGAGGATCCATCGAGCAACTTTATGATGATTCCAATGTCAGTTTCTTATATTGTGTGGAGATGGTTGTAGAATTTTGATTTGGTAATGCAAGATCTTCTTGCGCGTATTAAAAAAAAATCCATTGCCATTATCTTAGCCATATTATACAGAATGAGTTGATTTCTCGTATGTCTGCTGACACTAGAAATTTTATCATCAAGATTGTCAAAGTGGCCAAATAATTCACTGTTATCCTAGATTGTACCCTGAATGTGAGTCATCAAAACCAAAATGAGTTTGTTGGTTCGATGTTCATATGTCTGATGAAAAAATACAAATTGTGGATGTGACGCCCGGATAGTTACCCTACAGTAATTCTCTGCTAATGATGCCACGTCACTTCAATTACTGTTGCTAATCTTTCGTTAGTACAAAACCGATTCAAAATCAATTCAAAATATGGCAAACAACAAAAGTTTTCAAACATAGAAACAAAAATGTTCGGAGTGAACCAAATATTGCACAGATAATTATGGTGGAGAAGCCACACCTTTTTAAAATGTTTAAATACTATGAGATGAATAAAACACTAGCAAAAAACAATTATATATGGCTGTGATCATGTTGTAGAATGTTGATGTTCGATGGGTGAGCAAATGAGCAAGAAGCTCTTGCGTGCTAGGTCTAACAAACTCCCCCATGTATCTGTAGCCTATTTATACAGATATGAGTTGAGTTTGTTAGATCTGCTGAACACTAGGACGATCGTCTTATCATCAAGCTGTCAAATAGCCCAAAATTAATCACTTTTGATGGCCTAGATTTGTCCTGAACTGACCTCTATGCCAAACTAATCTGCGATTATGCGTTGGCTTTCGAGTGTTTTCATATGTGCTATCTGAAACAAAAAACAACTTCGATGTGAGAGATGTAGGACGCCCGGAGTAGTATACTACCATAGGCAAAAGAGTAAAATTAGCCACTAAGAACATCTCTCAAATGCCACTCCGACTTCAATTACTGGTTGCTAATACCTCCATCCATAGAACAAAATAACTCGCACCTAAGGCAAAAGCATTCAAACACACTCCAGCATGAAGTTCTAATGGACAATATACAAAGCAATAAGTCTACATGTCAAACAACTAGAAAACAAAAATGTTTCTGGTAGTTGGGTGGAACCCACAAAAGATATCGATGCGGATATTGAGATGGGAGAAAGCACAATCACCAGCATATTTATTAATAGGGGTGAATTAAAAATCTTTTCTCCTCTTATTCAGCTAATATGAGCTAATCGACTATAAATCTACACGCAGCAAGCACTCTAAGACAATCTATGTAGCTACCATATGTATAAATAAAAACAAGAATATATGAGAAAACTAGCGTTGAATTAGGTCAACTAAAGACCTACTTTCTATACAACTCCAATTTAGGTGTGACTTAAACTTTACTAGCATAGACCTAATAACACGTTCAACATAGAACGAAAATAAAACTATTAAGAAGATACACATTAAATCAAAGCCTAAGAAAACATCGCAAAAAACAGCCAGACGTAAAATCAAAAAGAAACCGACCCCCGGCCGTAGGCCCCATACGTATCAGTCGGTCCCTATGTACTTTGGCCACTTGAAGCTGCTGATTTATTAAGTATCCGGTCTCTGCAAGTTGTCATAAGTCAAGTACAACTCCAAGGTGTCCGTGTGAATGCCCACGGAAGACACGCGCGCCACTCCCGTACCCCTAGCCGAAATGAATCTGTAGCCACTTCTGACGCCCAGCCGGGTCTCTAGCAACCCCACAACCCTAACTCAGACTACACGCCTTCCCGTGCACCAATCTCTTCCCTCCCGTATTGCGCCAATGCGACTGCACAAATCCTGCGTCTGTTCAGATCCCGTCCGCCCCCCGGAAGACAACCCATCGCAGCGTCCGAGCCCCACCTTGGTAGTCACCAACCACGAGCAGCCCTCGCGGTCCACCCCGCCCCGGACACCAAGCAACCCGTATGGACCACGCCACACCGCTCCACCCGGGGAACGCTCTGTGTACTGCCATCCCCTTTCAGCACTACCCGTCCTTGTGCCACCTTCCTCGCACACACAGCCCGCAGCGCTCGCTCCATCGCGCGAAACGCAGACCCGTGTTCAGCGTCCAGGGCCTGTCCCTCCTTCCCAGACGTCCCCTCCACTACCCTAGTTCCCTCCAGCGTGCGCGCGAGCCTTCATCCCCGCTGACCCGTTCGTATCTAGAGCTCTTCGCTTCTCCCAGTACCTCGCGCAACAGTCGCCCGGCTACCCATCAGACCACGCCGTCAACACGCCTAACTCCCGCAGCGTACACACTCGGTTAGCTCGAGCGTACCCTAGCCCGACTCTTCCTACCTGCGCGTTGCTCCTCCTTCTTGCTTCCTCTTTTTCGCTTCTTCTTTCTGTCTCTTTTCGACATCTGTCTCTGTTTTCCTTTTTTTTTCGCCCTGGCAGTGCTTCCTCTCGTGCCGGCCGCACCCTCTGGCCCTCGCCTCCGCGTTGTTATTGGACTTGCGACCAGTAGCCAGACTCAGTCCAAATACCAAGATCTCGTTAAACGTGTTAAGTATAGCCTGCACGTGCGCCGAACGCCCCGACCTAACCGCACCCAGCCGGCCACCCTCCTTGCTGCTGCGCTTGCTCTCCCAGGTGTCTCAACCTGCCCTGTCGCCCGTCACGCCCCGACCCGGCAATCCGTCCGCAAAGCAGAAGCGCCGCCACCCCAGCCGCACAAAACCCACCGCCTCTACGGACGGCCGCCCTCTCACTCCCGAGCGCCGCGAACCCAGGCCCACCCACTACCTGAGGACGACACCAACCACTCCGCCCCTGTCCATGCGCTCTCAACTCTGGGATCACACGCCGCCCAAGCCTCACCCTAGTGTGCATACCCGTAATCTGTGTAACGGAGTATATGCAGATGCCTCTCACCTGTGATCACCTCCGCCAGAATATCGACCGGTGCCGCCACCGGGCCGGATTAGCACCGCCCGGAGCTTACTAACCCTATTATAACACCCATCCCACGTGCCACAAGACGACTGGCCGACACCAATAGTTAGATACTTAGATAAAAGATGGCGACCCAACATGATGGATCCCAAAGACCTGACCGTTACTATCTAAATCACAAGACTGGTGAGCCCAACAATAGATTCAGACTTATTATAAAATTAAATAAACTTAGAGCGAAAACCAAGACTGTTAGCTCTCAGCAACAAGGAAGGCTATGGCATCAGACAAGAGATTGAGTAAGCGGAGAAGCAGGGTGGACATCGCCCATCTGTCAAGCATTGACCTAGTTCAACATGGTTCAAAGAATCATACGTTGCCTAAAGCGACCCCGTGATCACAGCAGACTTGACCCTCGCACCTGAACTATCTGGTATGACCTCATCAACAACAACGCTGGGGTACAGGCTGCCCTGTTGCTCTGCAAGAAGGAGGGTCATCTCACACTGGTAGTCACGCGACACTAGTCATATCTAACAAGTACTAAAGTATTTCCTTAAATTAAATCTAAAATTAGAAAATCATTTAAAAACTTTGAAATTCAAGTTGCGAGTAATTACAATCCTGAGATAACCACCGTCAGCGCAGGAATGAGAGAACTATTACATAGCGAGAGAGTTGCTGGGGTATAATACTTAAAACTACTCGAAACCATTATATAAATAAACAGAGCAATCAAACGAGACCAGTCAATCTTGAAGTACGCGCAAGACCCGTCTATCCGCACCACCAATCACTCCCGCGCATAGCAAACATGCAATCGTCCGCCTACCGATGTCGTGACATTCTTCCAGACGACAACACGAACACCGGATAATATTTAGCCCGATGTTGTCTCGCGCTCCAGTATCACCCTCGTCCTAGCTAGCGAGAGTGAACATCCCGGAGAAAATTATCCCTAAAGGTCACCTCTTTTAGCACGGTGTCCGTTTCGCGTGATAATGAGAGCCAGATCTTGGATGCATTGAATGATATATGCTTTATGTTGCTTTGTTATGCTCTGTTATTTATTGTGTTCCCCCTCCGTTACTTCTTTCCGGTAGACTCCGAGACCGCTGCCGAGACGATCGCTGTGCACTACATTGAACGATGACCCCTCTCTGCCAGAGCAACCAGGCAAGCCCCCCCCCCTTGATCACCAGATATCGCCTACTCTTCTCTATACTGCTTGCATTAGAGTAGTGTAGCATGTCACTGCTTTCCGTTAATCCTACCCTGATGCATAGCCTGTCCTTGCTAGTACTGTTGTTACCTTTACCTGCAATCCTAATGCTTAGTATAGGATCCTAGATTATCATCAGTGGCCCTACACTCTTGTCCGTCTGCCATGCTATACTACTGGGCCGTGATCACTTCGGGAGGTGATCACGGACATATACTATATACTTTGCACTGTTACATTACCTGTGGTACTGTTCGGAGTTGGGGGCTGAAGGGGCAGGTGGGCTCCATCCCGGTAGAGGTGGGCCTGGGTTCCCGACGGCCCTCGACTGTTACTTTGTGGCGGAGCGACAGGGCAGGTTGAGGCCACCTAGGAGAGAGGTGGGCCGGGCCGTGGTCGGCGTTCGCGGATACTTAACACGTTTAACGAGATCTTGGTATTTGATCTGAGTCTGACCACTGGCCTATACACACTAACCATCTACGCGGGGACATTTATGGGCACTCGACGTCGTGGTATCAGCCGAAGCCTTCGTGACGTCAGCGACTGAGCGGCGCGCGCCGGGTTGGACCATGTAATGCAACTTCCTTTGTAATGGAGGTTGCTAGGTCTGCTCTCCGGCCGCGTTTGCAACGTGCAGGTGTGCAAAGGGCGATGGGCCCAGACCCCTGCGCCATAGGATTTAGACCGGCATGTTGACCTCTCTGTTGTGCCTAGGTAGGGCTGCGACGTGTTGATCTTCTGAGGCCGGGCATGACCCAGGAAAGTGTGTCCGGCCAAATGGGATCGAGCGTGTTGGGTTATGTGGTGCACCCCTGCAGGGAAGTTAATCTATTCGAATAGCCGTGATCTTCGGTAACAGGACGACTTGGAGTTGTACCTTGAGCTTATGACAACTAGAACCAGATACTTAATATAACACACCCTTCCAAGTGCCAGATACAACCGATGGTCGCTCTCTCACAGGGCGACGAGGGGAGGATCATCGGTTAGGATTATGCTATGCGATGATACTTGGTGAACTTACCATCTACTCTCTCTACATGTTGCAAGAGAGGCCAGAAGCGTTAGACTTCGAGAAGACTAGTAATCCCCCTCTTATTCTGGCATTCTGCAGTTCAGTCCACATATGATACCCTTATTCCATTTGATACCCATGCATATGTAGTGTAGCTCCTTGCTTGCGAGTACTTTGGATGAGTACTCATGGTTGCTTTCTCCTTCTTTTCCCTCTATCCCTTCTACCTGGTTGTCGCAACCAGATGTTGGAGCCCAGGAGCCAGACGCCACCGTCGACGACGACTCCTACTACACCGGAGGTGCCTACTACTACGTCCTGCCCGCTGACGACGACCAGGAGTAGTTTAGGAGGATCCCAGGCAGGAGGCCTGCGCCTCTTTCGATTTGTATCCCAGTTTGTGCTAGCCTTCTTAAGGCAAACTTGTTTAACTCATGTCTGTACTCAGATATTGTTGCTTCCGCTGACTCGTCTATGATCGAGCTCTTGTATTCGAGCCCTCGAGGCCCCTGGCTTGTAATATGATGCTTGTATGACTTATTTTATTTGTAGAGTTGTGTTGTGATATCTTCCCGTGAGTCCCTAATCTTGATCGTACACGTTTGCGTGTATGATTAGTGTACGATTAAATCGGGGGCGTCACAAGTTGGTATCAGAGCCGACTGCCTGTAGGAATCCCCCTTTCCAACTCCTTGGCCGAAGTCGAGTCTAGTCATTGAAAAACTTTTACTAACATGGCTGTGCGGCTTACGGGCCCACGTCGCCCTCTGGGTGGTATTAGGATCTTTTACTCCTCGATCCTTACTCTGGGACTTTGAACTCTCTTCTATTCGGGTTAAATGAATTTTGCTAAATCTAACATTAGGATCTCATTATCACTTTCTCCCGGAGAGCCCTTCATTACAGATGATGGACTGCTTCAACAGAAGATTCTGATAATACTCTCTGATGTTCTCCTGAAACTTTGTGCCATTGCTTTTGCAATTCATTACCACCGAAAAATCCCTATGGATAAATACTTACACCTGTCGTTCTTACTTTTATTCCCAGTTGGTCTTGTTATTACAAGACACCTTGAAATACTCGTCGTTGTTTCGATAATCCTTTGAGCTTACTGCCTTGCTGTTCTTTGTCACCTGAATACCCCTACGGATAATTCTCACACTTATCGAGTATCCGCTCATCCCCCAGTTGTTCATGTGTTTCACAATGGTCATCGAAATACTATTCGATCCTCCAAAAATCCTTAGTAGCTTATTGCTCTGCAATACTTGTCTGTTTGCATGATGGATGTTTTCCATATGTCTGACAATATTCGGTAGTATCCTTAGACACCGTCATTTTGATCCCTTTGATTCAACATGAGTGCGAATGCATGCAATCATCAGTTGATCCTTCTAAATTATCTTTCCGGCTCAGACGTCATTTTAAAACATGAGCTGGTTCTCAACAAATCCAATTGCCGTCGATTGTACCCCTAAGGCTATTCAACTTATCCATCCCTAATCAGAACATTGCTTCTGATCCCTTGATTTGAAAATTATAATTCCTTTGCATTTGAGCTCTGGATTAGTCAGTTGTTTCCATAATCCAATGCCTTTGCATTGTTACTTCCTCTGGTTGTGTGCCGGTGCTCACGTCAGCTCTGTTATGGACCGGAAGATCCTTTAATGGATTTTATCCGACAGCGTCCTTCATATTCAATAACCTTGTGAGCCTTCCCTCGGATACATAATGCCTTTGGCAAATGGTATCATCTACTTTCTCAACCTTGCTCTACTTTCGAGCTGGTGATAATTACTCCTGAAGTTTGTGGTATATGTTCCTAAGATGCCTCGATGGGTTGAACCAATGCCTTCTTTAATATGTGTGAACTCGATAGTTTTCACGAGTCATACACTTCTGGTATTTTGCCAGATAAAATTTCAACACTACAACTTCTTCGAAAGCGAAAAGTGAATGGAAGGTTATATATTGAAGAAGTGGGAGTCGACCTTGAACTTTGTGTTCATGCCCATGGACACGATGTAGATCTTATCATTAAAGCTTTTCTTAAATTAATTATTCCCTTGGTATAAGTTCATCTTATCTCTGGGATCTGGCCTTTTGCAATCGTGGTTCTGACCATGTTCTCCTTTAAATAACATTTCTCATGCAAGTTTAAGCATTTGTCTTCTGCAGAGCAATACCCTAGTCCAATCTCTACTTTGATCTGTCGTCGAGCATTACCCCCCTGGTATCTCGAGATTATCATGGAACTGCATAACCTCTTATGAGTTCTTCATCAGGTATTACATTCTCACGGACTCCAATTTTTCACGGGCCTTGAGTTATGAAACACTCAAGGACAACGATAACGGAATCGATTCAACGAGGATTAGAGATCTTCATCGCTTACATGTTTAATACTCCATGTCTGCCCTAGCCTGAACGGATACATCATTATCGTGCTAATTTTAATCATCAACATTCTGAGCTCTTCAAGGGTATCAACTGAATTCATGATGAGAAATACCATCCTTGCCCCGATGATTTGTGTTATCATCGGCCACTTTATTGCCTTCCCTTCAACACAAACTTGTCCGTGTTTGGTGTTATACCTTAAGATCCTTGCTATCCAGCAATTGTTCTCCTTTACCTTGGAGTATTACCACCTTTGTTGCTAAGAATGTCATGAGAATATCACCAACCTTATGAATTCTTTGTACAAGTGATACTTCCTGCCATCTCCGTTCATTCCTTGGTCCTCGTGTTGATTCCAACCGGGGTACCAACAAGTGAACGGTGCTGTTTGGATTCTGCCCTTCTAGCAGCCCTATTGCTTTGAAGTTAATGGTCGGCCGTTCATCCTTGGACTATTGATTATTGAATCACCATTCTGACATTGGTCGTGCAACCCAACCCATATTTCGGGTGCACCTTTCAACCAAGGTTTAATTGTGTATGTTTTCCTCGAGCATATTTCATTATATCATTTGATCTGACAAATGTTATCTCCTTATCCACATAATTGTGGAGATCTATTTTTTTGGATACCCCGTTGAATTGTCGCTGAGTCCATCAGCCACCTCCTCATCCTCTCCATGGATTAATGATGAACTCTTGTTTCGGAACTCGCTACCATAGTACATTTCCCGAGAATCTTACAATGTCGTCTCGTCAATTGTGTTGCACCTTTTCTTCTCAGGCATCCTGAGTCTGAGGTATCCTGACACCAATCAGATCTAAATCTTGGTCAGATATGATGGTTGGAACATTTTTCAAGAGACATATCATTGGTCCTTATATGACCCGGTAAGGTGATGTCATGCCTAGCCCACCTGACCGGAGGACCTAATGTTTTAGTTTCCTTTTTAGCAAGGTTAACCATTCTTCCATGAGGAAATGGAATGACTTTCTTTATAAATTGTTCCTGATGAATCCTTTGTATATCCAAAGCCCGACCTTTGTTTGAAGACCATGTCAGTGCTATCTCGAAGCATGTATGTGGTACTCCTATCATCGATAAGAACACTTGAAGCACAAAGCTAAATTTTCTTAATCAAATTATCCAAACATCGTTGTATGGATAATGTCATGAAATTTCTCTCCCCTACCTAAAAGGTTTTCTACATTATATCCTGTCATGGATATCATACTCTGCTTGTCCTTGGGAAGGGTATACCCCTGGTATATGTGTCAAACACGTTATCCTTTACACTGTTCGGTTTGATCTGATGATCACATTTTCCTTCCATTGGTTTGTTTAAACCTCCTTGTGATCTATAATATATAAGCAGTAATATTTCCCTGCTTGTGTAAACACCTCGTTGTACCACTCTGTCCGCAAGACCCTGTTGTGATTGTTGATGACATTCGGTAACCACCGATGGACGAGAACTTTGCCTATTGGTCCGCCTCGTTTCAACGAGCAGGAGAATGGTTCTCTTCGTCCCTTTGGTACCGATGTTGTTGCCGACTTAACCGACGGACTATCCTCTGACATGCCTTGCTCACATGATCGTGCAAGATGTCAACGCCCTTCCTAGTTTTAACCCACATGGTGGGCCCATAACCCACAGTTCCCAGGACCGAAACCTGACTCTCCTATACACCCTGTTTCCAAGGTTGTTCCTCGCGCTTGACTTCGTATGTAATTCACGGACCACCTGTCTAGTGATCTATTCTGGTATGAGGCGCAATACCTATTCTCGTTGCCCTGAAACCCTTTCACCTTCTGGTTAGGCATCGAACGATTGCCTATCCGTTTGAATGCTCCTCATGGTACCTTCTTACTTCACTCTCGATATCTTCTTAAGTTTCAAATCGAGAGATACTTATGCTTCTTCCCTGAGTTAACCTTCTGATGCTCGATCTTGTTAGAATCCATCCATATCGAGTTTTCCCTTCTTACCCTTTCGTATGTACGGTGAAGATCCTGAAGGAAGGACGACAACTTCATTATGATGACCTGAAGCAGAGAAATGAAGACATCAATTTATTGGACCGGCCTCTTCGAGAAGAGCAAACCAGGGTAAGAAGACCCGCTAGATTCGTTACCAAACCTTTCCCCCTTTCGCTACCTCTTAAATCTCGGGACGAGATTTCTTGTAGTGGAGGAGAATTGTGACGCCCGGATAGTTACCCTACAGTAATTCTCTGCTAATGATGCCACGTCACTTCAATTACTGTTGCTAATCTTTCTTTAGTACAAAACCGATTCAAAATCAATTCAAAATATGGCAAACAACAAAAGTTTTCAAACATAGAAACAAAAATGTTCGGAGTGAACCAAATATTGCACAGATAATTATGGTGGAGAAGCCACACCTTTTTAAAATGTTTAAATACTATGAGATGAATAAAACACTAGCAAAAAACAATTACATGAGTGCTATTAAATATAAACAAATATTAAACTAGTTTATTTAGTCACTAAAAACTTTTTTACAACTCCAATTTAGGTGTGGACTTTAACTTATTATTAAACTATAACTGTTAAAGAAATAAAATAAAACAGTAAAGGAAAATAAATAAAAGAAAAGAAAACACAAAAAACAGAAGACAATCAAAAAAAGAACCCCCCCCGCTGGGCCAAGTGGCCCAGCTGGCCCCAGCCGCCCGAATGGGCCGGCCCACCCCGACGCCCTACTAGGTCGCCCCGACCCCCCCGGTCAAACCCTAACTGCTACCCCCTCCCCACGTTGCCACTCCTTCCTCCCGATCCAATCTGGATCGGCTTCGATCCCGTGCCCCCGCCGCTCGACGCCGGGCTTGGTCCACCGCGCCCTCCGCTCGCCCCCGACACCAGCACCGATGGACCACGCCACCGTCACCCGGAACGCTGCCTCGCCGTCTTCCTCCTCGACAGCACGCCGCAGCCGCTCGCCTCCCCATCGCCCGGTCGTCCCTGTCGTCCTCCTCACGCCCCGCTGCCCAGTTCCCTACGGCCCCCTGTGAGCTCCCCTTCCCCTCGCACAGTCACCGCGCGACCACGCCGTCCCGCACACGCACGCCGCCGCGCCTAGCCCGCTCCCTACCGCGCGGCTCCTCCTTCGGCTTCCCTTTGCTTCCCTGCCTTCGACACGCTCCGGCCGCGCCCTGGCAGTGCGCCCTCGTGCCGGCCCGCACCCTCCTGGCCTCGCCCCGCGTTGCTATGGACTGCAGCCGCACGTGCCCTCCTACCCACGGTCGCTCCTGCTGCTGCTTGCTCCCGACCGTCCCATGCATCGCGTCCCGCAAGCAGAAGCGCCGCCACCGCCCCGCTCAACGCCACCGCCTCTACGCTCCACCTCCGACCGCCCCACGACCACCACCCGGTTCGCTGTTGAACGGGATTTCCAACGCCGCCACCCCTGTGAGCTCCCGTGGCCGGAGTCGGCTTACCGGCAATCGCCGGAGCCGCCGGATTAGCACCGGTGGTTACTGAACCCATTAACACCCCCACTGCCACAGACACGTGGGCCCCCACCATTGTTAATTACTTAATTAAAATAACACAATCCCTAACCTGAGTCTATGACAAACTGGGCCCACTAACTAATTAGACTATTTTAAATAAATAAAACTTGTTAACAAACTGTCTCACTAACAGTGGGGACCCACTGGTCAGTTTGACCAGTCAATGGTCAAAGTCAAACGTTGACTGCTGACTCAGACCCCCTGCCCCCACCTGACATACCCATACACACTTCTGGGTACACTTCCTGTGTACCCATAGCATTTAAATACTAATCTATTTTCGAATTAAATTAAATCTAGAAATTAGAAAATCATTTTAAAACTTTGAAAATTCAATATAAACTAAACCGTAGCTCGGATGGAAAAACTTTATACATGAAAGTTGCTTAGAACGACGAGACGAATTTGAATACGCAGCCCGTTTATCCGCCACACATCCCTAGCATAGCAAACATGCAACTTTTCCCCTCCGATTCATTATCCGAAAACACGAAACACCGGGGATATTTTCCCGGATGTTTTCCTCCTTCGCCGGTATCACCTCCTACTGCGTTAGGTCACCCCTAGCACCGCGTATTGCCATGTTATGCTTTGTATTGCTTTGATTGCTCTGTTATTTATTATGTTCCCCCTCCGTTACTTCTTTCCGGTAGACTCCGAGAATACTGCCGATGTCCGTGTGTCCGACTACATTGAAGATGACCCTCCCTTCTTGCCAGAGCAACCAGGCAAGCCCCCCCCCTTTGATCACCAGATATCGCCTAATCTTCTCTACACGGCTTGCATTAGAGTAGTGTAGCATGTTACTGCTTTCCGTTATTCCTATCCTGATGCATAGCCTATCCTTGCTACTACTGTTGTTACCATTACCTGCTATCCTACTGCTTAGTATAGGATGCTAGTGTTCCATCAGTGGCCCTACACTCTTGTCCGTCTGCCATGTTATATTACTGGGCCGTGATCACTTCGGGAGGTGATCACGGGCATATACAATATACTTTACACAGTTACCTTACCTGTGATACTGTTCGGAGATGGGGGCTGAAGGGGCAGGTGGCTCCATCCAGGTAGTGGTGGGCCTGGGTTCCCGACGGCCCCCGGCTGTTACTTTGTGGCGGAGCGACAGGGCAGGTTGAGACCACCTAGGAGAGAGGTGGGCCTGGCCCTGGTCGGCGTTCGCAGATACTTAACACGTTTAACGAGATCTTGGTATTTGATCTGAGTCTGGCTACTGGTCTATACGCACTAACCATCTACGCGGGAGTAGTTATGGGTATCCCGGCGTCGTGGTATCAGCCGAAGCCTTCGTGACGTCAGCGACTGAGTGGCGCGCACCGGATTGGACTGGAAGGCCACTAGGCTAGGTCTGCTTTCGGCCGCGTTCGCAACGTGCAGGTGTGCTAAGGGCGATGGGCCCAGACCCCTGGGCGCTTAGGTTTAGACCGGCGTGCTGACCTCTCTGTTGGTCTAGGTGGGGCTGCGACGTGTTGATCTTCCGAGGCCGGGCATGACCCAGGAAAGTGTGTCCGGCCAAATGGGATCGAGCGTGTTGGGGTATGTGGTGCACCCCTGCAGGGAAGTTAATCTATTCGAATAGCCGTGATCTTCGGTAACAGGACAACTTGGAGTTGTACCTTGACCTTATGACAACTAGAACCGGATACTTAATAAAACACACCCTTCCAAGTGCCAAATACAACCGATGATCGCTCTCTCACAGGGCGACGAGGGGAGGATCATCGGTTAGGATTATGCTATGCGATACTACTTGGAGGACTTCAGTCTACTCTCTTCTACATGTTGCAAGACAGAGGCTGCCAGAAGCGTAGACTTCGAAAGGACTAGTTATCCCCCTCTTATTCTGGCATTCTGCAGTTCAGTCCACATATGATACCCTTATTCCATTTGATACCCATGCATATGTAGTGTAGCTCCTTGCTTGCGAGTACTTTGGATGAGTACTCATGGTTGCTTTCTCCTTCTTTTCCCTCTATCCCTTCTACCTGGTTGTCGCAACCAGATGTTGGAGCCCAGGAGCCAGACGCCACCGTCGACGACGACTCCTACTACACCGGAGGTGCCTACTACTACGTGCTGCCCGCTGACGACGACCAGGAGTAGTTTAGGAGGATCCCAGGCAGGAGGCCTGCGCCTCTTTCGATTTGTATCCCAGTTTGTGCTAGCCTTCTTAAGGCAAACTTGTTTAACTCATGTCTGTACTCAGATATTGTTGCTTCCGCTGACTCGTCTATGATCGAGCTCTTGTATTCGAGCCCTCGAGGCCCCTGGCTTGTAATATGATGCTTGTATGACTTATTTTATTTGTAGAGTTGTGTTGTGATATCTTCCCGTGAGTCCCTAATCTTGATCGTACACGTTTGCGTGTATGATTAGTGTACGATTAAATCGGGGGCGTCACAGTGGAGTACTTTCTTCGTTTTTTGTAGTGGATGACACATATGGTTTGGGAATTTTTAAGGTATTGGTTGATTCTATGAAGTCCTTCGATCTTAATATTAATGACATTAGGGGCCAAGGTTATGGCAATGGATCTAACAAAAAAGAAAATACAAGGGGGTGTGAAGTCGGTTACCTGAGGTAAATCCAAGAGCTTTGTATATGACATGTGCTTGCCACAGTCTCAACCTCACTCTTTGTGATATGGCTAAATCTTGTGGTAAAGTTGTTTTCTTTTTGTGGAATTGTGCAACGAATATATGTAATATTTAGTGATTGTACCAAAAGATGGAAAGTTTTTGTTAGCCATGTGAAAAGTCAAACTGTGAAATCTTTGAGCAATACTCGTTGGGACAGTCAGATCAAAAGTGTTAAAAGCAATTAGATTTCAAGCTCCTAATATAAGATCCGCTCTACTTTGGGTTCGATACCACTATCTTCACTTAACTCAAGTAGAGTTGATTTTATGTTAGGAGGTTGAAATCTAATTGCTTTAACACTTCTAATCTGACTCTCCTAGCGAGTATTGCTCAAAGATTTCATAGTTAAATATTTCACATGGCTAACAAAAACTTTCCATTTTTTGTTAAAACCACTAAATAGTACATATATTCGTTGCACAATTCCAAAAAATAAACAACTTTATCACAAGATTTGGCCATATCACAGAGAGTGAGATTGAGGCTGTGGCAAACACATGCATGTACAAAGCTCTTGGATTTACCTCAAGCGACCGACTTTGCACCCCTTGTATTTTCCTTTCATGTTAGATCCATTGTCATAACCTTGCCCCTAATGTCATCAATATTAAGATCAAAGGACTTCATAGAATCAACCAATACCTTAAAAATTCCCAAACCAGATGTGTCGTCCACTACCAAAAAACCAACAAAGTACTCCAAAATTTGTATTTTTCCATTATACATATGAATACATCGAACCAACAAACTCATTCTATTTTTTATGACTGACATTCGGGGTACAATCTAGGATAACAGTGAAATATTTGGCTACTTTGACAATTTTGATACAAAATTTATAATGTCAGCACCATAAGAGAAATCAACTCGTTCTGAATAATATGGCTAAAAATTGGTAATGGATTTTTTAATACGCCTAAGATGATCTTGCATTACCAAATAAAAATTCTGCAACCATATGCACACAAGATAATAAATTGCCATTGGAATCATCATATAGTTTCTCGCTGGATCCTCTAAAATCCAAATTGCGTTTACCAAGAAATTTCACAATGACAACTATTCTTAATAAAACTTGCCTTATGTGTTCCTCATTTTTATGATTTGTTGTTGTAATTCTTTGTCAATTATTTCATGTTTGCTCAGTTTAATTCTCAGTTCATTATGGAGTACTTAATCTAATATTTTAATTAGCTTTTATACTCCGTCTAATAAATCTATTCTTAATAAAACTAATTATGTTTTTCTGAACTCCATAATGAGTACTCCATCTTTTAAAAATTATTAATCTAATTAAAATATTAGATTAAGTACTCCATAATATTTAAAAATTATTAGCAAAAATCTAATAATTTTTAAATGGAGTATAAAAGATCATCTAATATGACGACAAAATCTGCTAGGACATAGTAACTAGTATAATAACTTCTTTTTATAATCTAATCTGGCTATGTGTGTGCAACTTCGATCGTGCTATCAACAATTTCCTATTAACCTGTTTGGTCGATCGAGAATCTGGAAATCAACATTAGAAAAAAAAAGAAATAGGAAGAGAAGAACATGCGAGGGAAGTGGGCATGACGAGGCGTACCTGCCGGCATAGTGGTCGCGTCGTTCGTTCAGTGAGGGAGGGAGAATTAAAGAGAATTAGGGACGAACAGCGGAACAGGGAAGGATCGAGTTGCAGGAAATCCTGATTAGTGAATCGAACGATTCCTTTCCTACCCAGTCTGCACGTATGTGCAAACACGGGCCATGCCCATCATATCTATTTTTACTTCCTAGACCTAGCACGAACACTGAGGCGTTGTGCTGAGATCGGCTTCAAATATTTTCCGCCCCAAGACTCGAAGACCTGACCTGTATGCCTACGTACATATACCTGGGAGGGGCCCCTTGACTTTTGGGGCTCGGGGCGGCCGCCCCGCTCGCCCCTCTTGTGTCATTGCCGCAGTGAAGTCACAGTCGATCCTCCATTTATATTTCAAGTACGCTCTGCAACATGGAATATGTTTTGTTAATGAAAATGTTAAAAGGAAGGAAAACTGACATACAGGCACAAAAAGGATCATGAACATGTAAAAATTACCAGGGTTTGGGAGCGTAGGAACCAAGAGGAGGGATGGGAGAATACCAACAGCCTCATATCCCAACGCAAACTGCGCAAACTTGCCGAATCCTCCGCACGTTGAAAGAGCCAGAAAGATAGGACTGAGGAGAATACATGGCAGCGACCACGGCAAAAACAAACGTGTCAAGCTCAGAAACATCTGAAGAAATAGCACATGAGAAACGCTCGAATAAACATACCGATACGACATAGGGTGGACCAAAAAAACAGCCGAAAAACCAGGCCAAAGCAGGGGGTGAGCCGGGAACACGAGTCGCTAGAAGACCAGAGTTACCGATAGCCTCAAACACAGGAAAACGCCCAGAGCTTAGCAACCTTTAAGTTCTTATATAAATCTAATAGGATGCCTGTAGGGAAGGAAATTACACAATAACCGATTGATACCCCATTTGAGTCAAATCATACAGCATCACCATTTTTTAAGTCGACGAGTAAAAAAGGTATGCATTTCGATTAGGGTGGCACTTCCATGGGAAGCACGATCACCCATCGCAGCGATCTCGTGTGCAACTCAGGCCAACAGTGTGTCGTCTTCCTTGATAATGATTGTCGTGTTGCCGTTGTCGTGCTCTGCCTCCATGTCGTCTTCCTCGATAATGATTTAATTACTAATTTTCTTTTACTTTGTTATTGTAGACACTTCCATTGTGTTATCCCGAGCACCCTGCGGGTCATGGAACTGACTTGGTAAAAATATGTAACTCACATAATTAATGTATTTTTACTTACTTCTAATTTTAGGGCAAAGTCACCACCACCACGTATGTAGAGGGTACTGAGTGTCAAAGTTCTTGTACTCATCTTTGGCGTCATCCCAATCACCCTGTAGGTCGTAGGGGAGAGCTTGTAAAAAATAACCCACATAATCAACAAAATTAGTATTTTACTTCAAATTCTGGGCCCAAGTCAGACTCACTCGTAGGGGAGAGGTATCGAATTTGTTTAAGTCGTTGCACTTAGATGTTGGTCCATTCCAATAGCCATGCTTACTGCCTATCACTATTTTATATTTGGTAAGAAGAGAGTGATTTAGTGTGTTTTAGTTGACGGTACTTAGATTGGTGTTCAAGACGTCATGTATCCAGTTTCTCAAATTTGAGTTCTTATCAATTTGTCTGAATATGCGCAGCTGTTGTGTGGCGGGTCTCTAGATGTTGTGCCATCAAATCTTTCTTCACTCTTAAAACAAGATCATAAAGCTTTACCACCATCTAGCAAATTATGAACTATTGGTGGACTAAGAACTACCTAACTTAGGAATGACAAGTTACCTTTGAATCTGTTGGTGAGAAATTACCCGAATCAAAGCCTACCTTGTCGTAACCACCACTCTCCTTCTCCACTTCCATTATCAGATGTTTTCGAAGGCCACCAATCCATACTCAATGACATTGGCCTTTTGCGCGTCACTCAACCCATGATGTGACCTTATGAAATCTCTCTGGCCAACCTTAACAAGTGGATGATTAACTTTGTCCACAAAATGTTTAGAAGCCATTCACCACTATCCATATGAAGCTCGATCGTCATCCGAGCGCCACATCCACAACGTGATAGTGGCCTAGGAGTTCACACCCATTTAGTTTTCTCAAAGTGCTTCCTCGCCCGATGTCATATCCTTCTTTACAGCAGACATAGAGGCACCGACAAGCCATGTTCATGTCCGACTTCCTAGTCAGTTCTTCCTTTCTAACACCAAAACCCTTCGGTTGAGCATATGCATTGAGTACTTGTAACCTTCTTCCTCACTACCAAAAATTTGACTGATCACCATATCATATTCTGCAATGTCCTCTAGGCATGTCAAATACATCAATCAATAAAGCATCAAATCTAAATTATTTGAATTCCACTCATGAAACTAAACATGTTTCAGTATGAAGAATAAAGCAGCCTTAGCATTTCATGCTAAAATTATGGACTACAAGATCAAACTGCATCAGTAACAATGCATGGGTATATAATCAAACAGAAAATTAAATGGCTGCAGAGGAAATTTACTGGCTGCAACAATCTCATGAGCGCTGGCTCTTGAGAGGGGATCGTAATACAGACTATTTTCATAAAATAGCCAATGGCCGTAAACGGAAAAACACAATTCATGCCCTCAAATGCGGCGAGGTCGAGATTGAGGGCACAGACAACCTCCTGGCCCATGCCACTAACTTTTATAAAGACATATTCGGCCCAGCACCTGGTAATCAGCTCCACCTTGATCCTGATACTTGGGCAGACGATGAGAAATTATTTGCAGATGATAACGCTGACCTTATCAGAGAATTCTCTGAAGAAGAGGTCAAAGAAGCCTTATTTGACATGGAGGTCAACAGAGCCCCCGGCCCGGATAACATTCCTGCTGAATTTTATCAGTGTTGTTGGGATATAGTTAAGATTGATATTATGCGTATCTTTGATAGCTTCCATAAAGGTACTTTGGATGTACAACGTCTAAACTATGGTACTATTACTCTGCTACCCAAGATATCTGGAGCTGACCGTATACAACAATTTCGTCCCATATGTTTGCTTCGTTGTCCATACAAACTCATCACAAAGGTTATGGACAGAAGGGTTGCTAGATATGCAAATATCCTTATTAGTCCTACTCAAAATGCTTTTGTGAAAGGCAGGAGCATCATGGATGGGGTGCTGGCCCTTCATGAACTTCTCAACTATACTCATGTTAAGAAAAGGGTCGGGGTAGTTCTCAAACTTGATTTTGAGAAAGCATACGATAAGGTTAACTGGGATTTCCTATTGGACTGCCATAAGCTTCGGGGTTTTGACCAGAAATGGTGCGGTTGGGTTGAGCAAATCCTCCGCAATGGCACGGTTAGCATTAAACTCAATAATTGTGTGGGGCCGTATTTCCAAAGTGCTAAGGGGGTACGGCAGGGTGATCCCCACTCACCTTTCCTTTTCAACCTTGCTGTGGAGTGCCTAACTAAGATGATTAAAAATGCCCAGAAAAATAACCTGATTGTGGGTTTGGCCCCTGACTTGATCCCTAATGGGGTCGCGGTCCTGCAATATGCGGATGACACGATTATCTGCTTAGAGCATGATCTGGAGAAGGCTGTAAACCTAAAGCTACTCCTGTATATGTTCGAAATGATGGCTGGGTTAAAAGTTAATTTCCACAAGAGTGAAATCTTAACTGTGGGGGGTGATGACAATATAAATAAAGCTTATGCAGATCTCTTTAACTGTGATATTGGGCACTTTCCTCTTAAGTACTTAGGGATGCCTGTGAGCTTTACTGCCCTCCGGAACTCGGATTGGGAGTTCATAGTGGACAAATACTTAATCAGGTTCGATGCTTGGGTTGGTAATGCTGCTTCTATGGGAGGGAGACACACCCTTTTGGATTCGGTGGTCACTCAATTATCTCTTTACCACATGTCAATGTGGCTGATGAATAAGACCTTTGTGGAAAAGCTGGATAAACATAGGAAGAGATTTTTCTGGCAGGGTGCCAATAAAAAACGTCGATATCATTTGGTTCGATGGAGCAGAATTTGTAGATCCAAAGAGAAGGGTGGACTCGGTATCAAAGACTTACGCAAGCAAAACATCAATCTTATGCTTAAATGGTGGTGGAAATTGGATACCCAACATGGGATTTGGCAAGATGTTGTGAAAGCTCGCTACTTAAGAAATCAGATAGTTGCGACTGTTGAGGTCCGCTTCAATGACTCACCTTGCTGGAAAAATCTCTTGAAAATCAAAGATCTGTATATGATTGGTAGGAGGATACATACGGGATCTGGTGATTTGGCACGATTATTGAAGGACTCCATCAACGGGCTGACTCCGTTCATGGACCAGTATCCTAGGCTCTACAACATTTGCGTGGCACAGAATTGCACGCTGGATAAAATGGAGAATGTAGTTTGTGCTGACTTTTTCCGTAGAAGATTGGATGATGATTTGACAAAACAATGGCTGTCTCTACAGAGCTCTGTTCGTAAGCTGAATTTGTCCGGAGACAAAGATTCTGTGTACTGGGGGTTGAATAAATCAGGTAAATTCACTACCAAGTCCATGTACAAGTGGTTGGAGCGACCACTTAGTGGATGCGCCTATAAGTGGATTTGGAAAGCTAAACTTCCTCTTAAAATACAAATCTTCCTTTGGCAACTTGCTCAAGATGCGGTGCTTACTAGGCATGTGATGCGCCAGCGAAAGTGGCAAGGGAACCCTGAGTGTTCCTTTTGTCATCAGACCCAGCACTTGTTCTTTGGTTGCTCTGTAGCTAAGGTTGTTTGGCGGTCGATTGGGGTCACGCTTGGGACAGATTTGTGCCCTAGTAATTACTGGCAATTTTTTGTTTGGTGCTACTCTTTCTTACCTGGATACGAATCCTTTTATACTGTGGCGCTTGGGGCGGTCACTTGGGCCATCTGGTTGGCTCGTAAACAGAGCTATGTTTGAGAAAAAAATGATCAAATCTCCTTTTGAGATCGTCTTTACGGCAGTCTCTTTTCTCTTATATTGGGCAGGTTTGTAGACGGGGGAAGACATCAAGCAACTTCGAGCGGGTGCTGAGATGATCCGTAACGGGACAGTGCTGCTGATGAGGGCCTGCGAGGCGTCCAAGTGATGTGCAGCGCTGGTTTCGGTCTCGTCTCTTCATCTGCGACTACTTCGATGAAGATCTCCTGTGGTGGTTGTTTTGTTACTAAGACTATTTTAACTCCGCTTTGAGATACTGTGTGAGATCGCTCAAACTCTGCTTTTGTAATAGGACTAGTCTCATTTTGGTGCTGCTTAGGTTTTCGCCCCATAACACTCGTTTCGATGGCGGGCGAGTGTGGTGGGTTTTCTAGCAGTGCGTTGAACTCGCTCTCCCCTTCTTCCTGTTCTTGGACTTTCCGTCGAACTTTATATTTCCGTTCTAAATAATGGAAAGGGGGTTTGCCCGGTTCAAAAAAAATAATCAAACAGAAAAACTAAATATGCCCAGTAGGTCACTGAACAACATTTGGTACTGTTTTTCGTTTTCAACCAAAACTGAACCATGATTTCTTGAGGTTCCTAGACCGCACTAAACAACAGTACACTTGTAAATCCCGAACCAAAAGGTCAAAAACTGTGGCTACTCTTTTCTTTTTCCAATATTAAGCCACAAAATAAATTGGGAGAAAAATCCTGAACCAATCAAAACTACTACTCCTCTTATATTATGGGACCGAGGGAGAGCTACCCAGCACAAATTACCCACTGATAGACACCATGTACCCGGCGGCAATGGCATACAGAAAAACATTCGTTTTCTCGGGTGTGCATTGCAGGACCTAATTACGAAAAAAAGAATCCCATCGTGCTGCAATACTCAACATGACTTTTCCACGAACTGGAATTATGCCAAATCTAGTGTTTCCGTGCGACGAACATATGAACTATGAAATCGCTGGCCCGGATTAGAACCAGCGACGGAGCTAAGGTGGGTCGAGTGAGTCACAGGAGCAATTGTTACCAGATCGAGAGACAGGGACGCGCCGCGGAGGTCCACAACGGCGGGGGTGGGTCGACGATGGCGGGGGCGGCTACCCCGACCAGGGTGGCGCGGCCGCGGGAGTTGGGCGGCGGCCAGGGCGACGGCAGAGAGAAGGCATGGGTCGAACAGATCAATGGATCGATCGGCTGAGCCCATTTGTGGAGTAGCCATTCATTTCACCTTAAAACATAGGCTCAAAACCTAGGCCCATGACAAAAATCTCTCACACTTATTTTTCTTATAAAACACAAAATGTCTATACTACCCTTAGAAAATCAATTGTCGGATTTCAATATACCGCTCTCTCCCCTCTCGCGTATAGGGTACCAAAAAAAAACACTCCGACGCTAAGTTCTGAATTGGAAGAAAAGGAAAACGGATACTCCCTCCGTCCAAATATACAGGGCCTAGTATATAAGGTCTATGATGTAAAATTATATCATTAGAAACTTCATTCACATACGAATTTGATGATATGCTTCATGTAACATGCATGTCATATATCATTGTGCTAACCCGTGGTCAAAAGTAACCTCGAAAACATATTAGGCCATGTATATGTGGATGGAGGGAGTAACAATTATCAGCCACATGATATAAATAAAAATGGCCTTCCATTCATCCTTATATTACTCCCTCCATTCGGAATTTACTGAATCAGCATCCAGTATTTCCGAACACAAGTTGTAGCATTTTATGAGCTTGTAGATAGTCCAATTTTATGTGAGATTACTTTCATTTTGACTGAAATCTTTGAATTAGGTAAAGGGGCCAAGGATTGTACTTTTTAGGGAAATCAAGCATATAAATTATCACCTAAACACATTTTCCCAAATCTCTACTAAGAACCCCAGGTAACATATGCTCAGAACGTTGCTCCATGTCGAAAACCGAAAACTACTCTCTCTGTTTCTAAATATAAGTCCTTTTAGAGATTTCAACACAGTCTACATTAGGATGTATATAGACATATTTTAGAGTGTAAATTCATTCATTTTGCTCTGTATGTAGTCCGTATTGAAATCTCTGAAAGGACTTAAATTTAGGAATGTGGGGAGTAGTAAACTAGGAATGTCAATGAAGAGGCTACATTGTTCAGTACAAAGATTACATGAACTGCACTAAATGATTGTGATCCAACTAGTGTAATTACCGATGTGTTTGTTGCGGTGTGATGCATTGTCACTTTATGATAAGATCTAAGTTTGGATTTTTATGAGTTCTTTCTTGCATGATTTATAGACATATAATATCTCCGATCTATTAGTCTGGCATGATTTTGTATTCTACTTTGGATGTTTCTTTTTTCCTTTCGATGCTTTTATTTTTTATTTTTGTATATTTGTATATTTTTAAATTTTTTATGGTTTTATGTTATGTTGTATAGGAAATGATAAAAAAAATGTTCCAAATAGCTTCCTTGGTAGAGTATTTTTGCCTTGAAGAAATAAAATAAAATTTCACACAAGGTAGTCTATTGTCTTTGTTCATGGGAAATGGAACAATTCGTATTAGTTTTTTCTGAATGCTTTTCTTAAATATATAATATGATCGTTTTTTCTCTTTGGACTTGTATAGAAGTGTTCTAAACATTTTATTTGACAAGCGTGAACACACTATTTGCCATACATGGACATAATCAAGTAACATAGAAAAAATCATTTTTAAACACTTTTTTCATGTGAAACATTTTTATCCGTTGATATAGTTTTGGAACCTCGTTGAACATATTACTTCCTCTGTTCCATAATGTAGTGCATATAGATTAAAAAAATTCAAATTTTACAAATTTTGACTGAGTTTATGGATAAAATTATTTATATTTATATTATCGAATATAGGTTCCGTAACCAGTCGTCTCCCGTCCTCCCAAACTCATTCTCTTTTGTGATTTCCCATTCAGCCCTCAATGCAGCTCTCAAGGCCCTGCTTCGAGTACATGAAACAACAATATGAAATCCATCCTCGCTTTCCATCCCACATATGCATGTCACATACGTCCTCTTTCACAATGGTCCTTCAGAAAGTACTTGGTAGCCAGGGATTGGGTTGCCACTCTCCATCCATTTTTTTAATTTTTTCCAGTATATTTGCCTTCCAGATCAAATTCCAAATGCTTTTATTTTCGGGCTAGCTTGTAGAGCTGGATGGTGCTTCCTTGCCATTTATTTTTCAGATTATCAGCCAACTTATAGGCACTCTTGACGGTGAAGATGCAGGTTTTTTCATAGTGCCACGCCACACAATCCTCAACTTCCCTTGCCGGGATCCGAATTTTACAGATTTCTTCCGCATCAAATGAATTACCCTTTCATAGTTTATCGAAATTTTGGTTTAACTTGAAAACCCTCATGACATAAGTTGGCCAAGATTGGGCGGTGGATTTGACGTTGACTTCTTTCCTCGCTTGTGACATGAACCTTTCATTCCAATCACTACACTTTTTTCCGAATCTGTTCAAGATAGGTTGGAAGTGCTCATTCTTCATTCTTCCTTCCGGCGTAGGGAGGCCCATGTATTTACTTTCAAATGTTGTGGCTTCCACTTCTAGTGTTCTCATTATTTCCTCTCTTACACTTTCGGAGCAAGCCTCCCTAAACAGCAAAGAGCACTTGCTTAGGCTTAGAAGTTGGCCTGAGCTTTTCTGAAACAGTTCTAAGATTTCCTTGATCTTTCTTGCTTGGTCGGCGGTGGCTTTGAAAAAGAGTCTGCAAAAAGGAGATTAGAGACACTAGAGTTTCCACGGGCAATTTTTAGGGGAGTGACGGTGCCCTACCCTATCTCTCTTTGTGGTAAAGTGGACAAACCTTCGGTCACAAATAAGAATAGATAGGGGCTCAACGGATCCCCCAGTCCCAGACCCCTTGTGGGCTCAAAAGCATCCAGCAACACGCCAGAACATTTGACCGAAAAGGTGACTGATTTGACACATATCATCACCCAGTTTATCCACTTTTGGTCAAACCCAACTGCCTCACTACTCCCAGTCAACCCTATCATAGGCTTTAGCCAAATCCAACTTGTAAGAACAGTGGGTATCTCGCTGATTGTTGCTATGTTGTTTTTTTGTTGCGGTTTTGTTTGCAATGCAGCGTGTGCACTGGAGTTTGTTGCCCTAGAGACCACTGAAGGAGGAATGTAGCCA
This sequence comes from Triticum urartu, assembly GCF_003073215.2. Taxonomy (NCBI): domain Eukaryota; kingdom Viridiplantae; phylum Streptophyta; class Magnoliopsida; order Poales; family Poaceae; genus Triticum; species Triticum urartu. The sequence goes on along the minus strand of NC_053028.1, from coordinate 54,197,496 downwards.
CCGTCTTTGTGCATACATAGTGAGGTATCATATTTTTCTTAATTCACAAACAAAGTATCATATTTTTCTTTTGATGTATTATTAGGAGGGAGTGCGCATGTCAATACAACCGCGGGGGGGGGGGGGGGGGGGGGGGGGGTACGGAGAACAATTTTCAGTCCCGAGACTTGATTATGTCTCAGTCGATGCTATATTCATTAGATCTTATGTCGAGATTCATGCATTTTTTTCTTCTCTATTTTTTTCTTTCGTACATGTTATAGCACTTGACTAAGACTTGGTTAAAATCTCAGTCGACTGAGATCTAGCCACACCCTTTTTTGTACTATTTGTTTTTGTTTTTTTTAGAATGTTTGTTTTGGTTTCACAATGTTGATGCACGCGGCCACAAGAAAATAAACATCCCCTCGTCTGAAAATACCAACTGCTAGTAACGGTGATCATTTTCAAAGAAAAAAAATAAGCAGACGGTTTACAGATTTATGGCTACACGCCTACACGGAGCCGCTCATGTGCGGGTGCGGGGGCGGGTGCGCGGGAGGGGGCATGTGCCGGGGCGGGGGCGGGTGCGCGAGCGTGGGCATGATGGGCCGGTGCGGGCGCGTGGCCGTGGCCGCGGCCGTGGTGCGACCTCGCGCAGTCGGCTGCGGCGAAGGTGACGGTGCGCTTGTCGAGGTCGTACCCGACGTGCATGTTCTGCTGCGCGATGTTCCCGATGATCGACGTCGGAAGGCGCTCCGACGCCGGCGCAATCGCCAGGCACAGGGTCTCCGCCTGCACCACCACGAACGTGTTCAACGGCTTCAGCGTCACCGTCGCACCGCCGCCCAGCCCCAGCTTCACGTCGGGGATCTTCGCCGCGATCTGCCCCTCCTTTAGCCCGCTCACGTTGTAGCACAGCGGCAGTTCGAGGTCCTCCGGCGGCGGGGCCTTCGGGAGCTTGATCCGCCCGGCCAGCTCCTTCACAAGCGGGTCTAGCAGCGCCTTGTCGAGGAACGTCAGCGTCGTGCCGGAGTCGACGATGGCGGGGGTCTGGCGCGGCGCCCTGTAGGTCGCGCTGCCGACCTTGACGGACGCGAGCTCGATGGTGTAGTAGGTCCTCACCCTGGACGGGATCAGCGGCGTCGTGGCCGCGCCCGGGTCCGTCACGGCGGCGCGGGCGCCGAAGTTGAGCGCGGAGGAGGCGTTGATGGAGTAGGGCACGAGGCAGTAGGAGAACCTCCGGCCGACCGAGGCGTGTGCGCCGAGCTGCGTGACGAGGGAGAGGTTGGTGTTGCCGAGGCCGACGAGGCCGTCCCCGATGAAGGAGCCGACAAAGTTCGTGCCGCAGCCGAAGTTGACGTTTGGCACGCGCGTCGTGCGGTCGCCGCAGCGGGCGCCGGGGGCGTCGGCGAAGGTGAAGGTCTCGGTGGAGAGGAGGCCGCTCGTCGCGGAGCCGTCGCCGTAGTAGTAGTAGTAGGTGCACTTGTCGCCGCCGGCGCAGGACGAGTCCGGGAGAGCGCGGCACGCGCCGGAGTCGCAGCCCACGAGGCGGTACGTCTTGGACTTGGAGGGGTCGAACACGACGCCCGGCCGCGGCGGGGGCGAGGGCGCGTCGCCGGCAAACGCCGGGCCAGGACCGTGGGCTCCCTTCTTGCTGCAGTTGAGCCAGATCAGGTCGCTGCCGGTGTCGGCGATGGCGAGCAGACGGGTGGGCGGCGTGCCCACGTTCACGGCCATCAGGTACTCGAACGGCGTGGAGGTGAGCTCAGACACGACGCCGTGGGCCGACGGTGCGTCGGCGCGGGCGTAGGAGCGCGCGAGCGCCTTGACCACGCGCCCGTGCGCGGTGAGCGAGGGATCGTGGAACGGCGACCCGACGGAGTCGCGGTGGATGAACTCCACACTGAACCCATCGCAGCCGTACGCCGTGCAAGCGCACAGCTGCGCCGTGAGGACGACGCCGACGCCGACGAGCAGGAGAGCGAGAGATACCCTCGTCGTCGCAGCCATTGTGACCTAGTGGAACTCAACTCCCAAGGATCGGTTGCTGCTGCTGTTATGCAGAGTAGACAAGTATATATAAATAGGGGAATTTGCCAAAGTAATTAATGGCGAGATGAATTGGGCAAGTCAGGATATATATGTGATATGAAGTGCTGATTGTTGACGAATATTTGCCAGCCCGCTGCGTAAATATGCGCATTTAATTATCTTCTGCACCAAGTATATGGAATTAAGGGTAGATTCCATGTATTGGAGAGCTGGAGAGGAGGAGGAGATCATCTTGTGCGTGAAACTGAAGATTTTGCTATTAATTCCTGATAAAAGATTACTTGCCAAGGCTGGCAGTGATTGATTGTTGTCAGTATGTCAAACAGTAAATCTTTGAGAAACGGCAAGGGATTAAACAGACATTTATTTTCTCCCCTTTCTTAAGCTTCCATTTGTTCTACCCCTCAGTGATTCCATTCCATCCATCGCTTCTCAGCAAAATATATTACAACAAACATCGTGCGTACGCCCAGGTTAACAGTTGCGCTCCCAACTTCTGGAGTATCCGTGCAACGCTAGCACACACTAATCACTATATGCATGAAAATGAACAAGTCACGTATTGGACCCATATAAGAGTTACCCGAACTCGATACCCTCGCCCGTTCTTGATTGTCTGTCTGAAACTTGAAGGAATTTCATAGTTGCCCAATCTCACCTTGAGTCAAAATCGCAGTTGTGTCATCCTCTTTCTGGATAGTCTCTGACATGTCTCATCGCTATAGCACTTCGTCTCCTTCTATAATTGTCATCCGCACTTTGCCATGTGCACTGAACACCACAAGATATACAACTATGTACTCTCTCAGCTTTTCACTTTTCAGGCTTTCCGACACTTTTTTAGATTTCCCATGGTTAACTCCCGTCCATCAACCGGCAGGTACAGATAGACCCAGTCACCAACTTGAATCTGGTACTCATCAACACCGCTTCTGCACCCTCTGCACACTTTGTCTGATCACCAGCGCCTTGGTCTGTCGTTGTGTCCCTAATACATCCCAAATGTATCTACTTTTCCAAATACTTTTGCTTTTGTTTTGGACTCTAATTTGCAAGATTTAAATGAAACTAACCTGGACTGACGTTGTTTTCAACAAAACTACCATGGTGTTGTTTTTGTGCAGAAATAAAAGTTCTTGGATTTGGTTGACATTTTAGGGAGATTATTTCCACAATATGTAAAAATTTCGTGGCCCCCCTCCAGTAGTTCTCTTCACTAAAATTTTGTGGCTCCTGGGTGGCTCGTACCCAGGAGCCACGAGCTCAGGGGGAGTGCCTACCCCCCAGGGCGCGCCCTATGAGCTCTTGGGTCCCACATGCCTCCGTTAGCCCTAACTCCAACTCCATAAGTACTGTCTCATGGAGAGAAAAATCAAAGAGAAGGAACCATCGCGTTTTACGGTACGGAGCCGCCGCCACCTCATGCTTTCATCGGGAGGGCTGATCTGGAGTCGTTCTGGGCTTCGGAGAGGAGGATTCATTGTCGTCCTCATCATCAACGCTTCTTCATCAACAATTCAATGATGCTCACCACCGGGAGTGAGTAATTCCTTGGTAGGCTTGCTGGACGGTGATGGAGTTGAATGAGATTTGTCATGTAGTCAATTCAATTTGTTAGGACTTGATCCTTAGTATCCACTATGTTCTGAGGTTGATATTGCTATGAATTTTCTATGCTTAAAGCTGTTGGGAATCATTGCATGGAAAACAAAATTTTTCTACGCACACGCAATGATCTATCCATGGAGATGCATAGCAACAAGGGGGGAGTTGTTGAGGAACGTAGCATGCAATTTTAAAAAATTTCCTACGATCACGCAAGATCTATCTAGCAGATGCATAGCAAGGAGAGGGGGAGAGTGTGTCCACGTACCCTCATAGACCGAAAGCGGAAGCATTAGGTTAACGCGATTGATGTAGTCGAACGTCTTCGTGATCCAACCGATCAAGTACCGAACGTACGGCACCTCCGAGTTCAGCACACGTTCAGCTCGATGACGTCCCTCAAACTCTTGACCCAGCAGAGGGTCGAGGGAGAGTTTCGTCAGCATGACGGCATAGTGACGGTGACGGTGATGTGATCCACGCAGGGATTCGCCTAAGCACTACGTGAATATGACCGGATGAGTAAAGTGTGGAGAGAGACGCCGCACACAGCTTGGAACAATTGGTGTGTCTCCAAGGGGTGCTCTGCCCACGTATATAAAGGAGGAGGGGAGGAGGCCAGCCACCAGGGGCACGCCAAGGAGAGGGGAGTCCTAATAGGACTCCAAGTCCTAGTAGGATTCGCCTCCCTCTTTTCCTTCTCATGGAGGGGGAAAGGGGGAAGGGAGAGGGAAGAGGAGAAGGAAAGGGGGGGCACGCCCCCTCCCCTAGTCCAATTCGGACTCCCTATGGGAAGGGGGCACGATCACCCCTTGTGGGCTGCCTCCCCTCTTCCCTATGGCCCATGTAGGCCCAATATTCCCGGGGGGGGGGGGGGGGGGGGGGGGGTTCTGGTAACCTCCAGGTACTCCGAAAAATACCCGAACCATTCCGGTGTCCGAATACTATCGCCCAATATATCAATCTTTACCTCTCGACCATTTTGAGACTCCTCGTAATGTTCGTGATCTCATCAGGGACTCCGAACAAACTTCGGTCACCAAAACACATAACTGATAATACAAATTGTCATCGAATGTTAAGCGTGCGGACCCTACCGGTTCGAGAACTATGTAGACATGACCGAGACACATCTCCGATCAATAACCAACAACGGAACCTAGATGCTCATATTGGTTCCTACATATTCTACGAAGATCTTTATCGGTCAAACGCAATGACAACATACATTATTCCCTTTGTCATCAGTATGTTACTTGCCCGAGATTCGATCGTCGGTATCCTCATACCTAATTCAATCTCATTACCCGCAAGTCTCTTTGCTCGTTCCATAATGCATCATCCCGCAACTAACTCATTAGTCACATTGCTTGCAAGGCTTATAGTGATGTGCATTACTGAGAGGGCCCAGAGATACCTCTCCGATATTCGGAGTGACAAATCCTAATCTCGATCTATGCCAACCCAACAAACACCTTCGGAGACACCTGTAGAGCATCTTTATAATCACCCATTTACAACATTGTGACGCTTGATAGCACACAAAGTGTTCCTCCGGTATTCGGGAGTTGCATAATCTCATAGTCAGATGAATATATATGTATAAGTCATGAAGAAAGCAATAGCAATAAAACTTAATGATCATTATGCTAAGCTAACGGATGGGTCTTGTCCATCACATCATTCTCTAATGATGTGATCCCGTTCATCAAATGACAACACATGTCTATGGTTAGTGTTGGGGATATTACTACTGGGCGTAAACTGGCCTATCTGGGTCGGGTTAACTTTGTCAGTAGTTAAGTATGTTAAAGCCCAAGAAGACAGAGGAAGGCTCAAGGCCCATGGTCGGTTCAAGGCCTGTAGCCGTAAACCGGCGTTAGTAGTTAACTTGTATTGTAAGTTAGGAATAAATAGAGACCAAACCGGATACATCTATGAGCCGGTATTGGGACTCCGTAAGCCGACGGGAGTCACCCGTGTATATAAGGGGACGACCCGGCGGCGGTTCAAGGGACAACAGACAACAACTCGAGACATAGGCGAAGCTTGTTTGCTCCCTAGTCATCGAAACCCCATCAATTCCATCACAACTAGACGTAGGCTTTTACCTTCCTTGAAGGGGCCGAACTAGTATAAACTCTCTTGCGTCCCTGTGTCCGCTTTAACCCCTTCAAGCTAACCCGCCGCGATGGCTCCACGACTAAGTCCTTTCCCTAGGACATCTGCCATGAGAAAGCCACGACAGTTGGCGCCCACTGTGGGGCTATCGCACGATGGTTTCCGGTTCTTGGAGGGCCGCTTTGAAGGACTCGAGGGCTACGCTGTAGGCGGGATTACTAAGAGTCGTCGCGGCAAGCTCTACATCGACGACGCAGGCTGGGGCCCCGAGGCCGGCTCAATTGAGTACGGGTACCGGGTCGCCTTTGGTAGCATTCACGTTTTCATTGGCAAGATCGATGAACCGGGCCCTGAGCCGGACATCTGCACCAACCTCGTCGAGATGGCTCAGCGTGCGCGATCCGCCCGGGTTAAACCGGCCATGAAGCGTGCCTTCGTGGGAGTTATCCATAGAGGAAGTTATGAGGATGGATCGGAATCTCGCGGCGATGCCGTCGTTTGTTCTGATGACAAGTCATCGACCGAAGAAACCGAATCTCTTTATCAGCTACAAGACGGCCGAATTGGGGGCTGTTCCGATGGCGACAGTATTCCGGACCCCTCTGATCTGCCCAACCGGGTTGGAATATTCATGACTGGCACACAAGCAGCGCTTCATTCTTCGACCGCTGCGGCAAGGACCTCCGGTTCAGCAACGACAACAGCTGCTGGGGCAGGAGGCCCTGTGCGCCCGCCGGCTCAGGTTCTATCAGAACTATTTGATGCGTTGGCTGTGCTTATGGCGGAGGTTAATCCGCCGGATCAGGACGTTCACAACGCGGAGATTGCAAAGGTAAAGGAACATATCACCCAGGCCAAGGCGGATCTGGCGGCTGAGGACACCAGGATGGCCGCAGAGCGGGCCGCTTTAGATGCACAGGCCTACAGGCTTATGTTGGACCAGAGCGCGTCGCATGAAGTCATGAGGAGGAAGCACCGATCCCGCTTACCTCCGGTTTTCGAGGCCAGAGACCTTTTCAACACTCCAGGACCAAGAGCCGGCAATCCGCTGGAGGGAAACCGGGCAGAAGCCCCTGGGACCGGTGCACCGCTTACGCCTCGTCAGATGGACCCGCCTCGTCAAAACGCCGTTATACCTCAGGATGCTTTAATACCTCCGGGTCACTATTCCAACCCAATGGACAATCTTGTTGCCGCTGTTGCACGGCTGGAGGCCATTCCAATTGAAGGTGACTCGCCGCAGGCAGTAGAGACGCGACGGGTCAAGGAACTTCTGAGGACAGCTTTGGCCCAACAGGAAGCGTACTCGTACAGCCGCGACTGGATCCACTCGACCCCCCGTCCAAGCCGGAGCTATAGCAGACATATGGATGAACCAGCAGTGTCGAGTAATGAATGACGTGGAGCACCCCGTGGCAACAACCCGACGGGTGGTGCTGATGACGCTCAGGAAGTGGTGAACCGGGCCCGAGCGCGCAGGGAGGCCGAGTTAGCCGCACAGCATCAGGCTCGGCAGCTCACACCGGTTCGTCCAACCACCTTGACTGAACCTGGTGTTACTTCTAGTTCTTTGGGGGTGCCTTGCCTTATCCCCGCTTTACGCAACATGCGCCTGCCCAAGGATTTCAAAGGCCCGCGCAATGTACCAAATTACACGGCGGATCAACCTCCAGAGACATGGGTGGAGAGCTATGAGATGGCCATGGAGATGCTTGATGTGGATGACGCGGCGTGTGCGAAATACTTCACCATGATGCTTGAAGGAACGGCCCGTACTTGGTTAAAAAGCTTGCCGGCTAATTCTATCAGTTCATGGGCCCAATTACGAGCCCGGTTTATAAGCAATTTCAAGGATACCTGTAAATAGCCTATGTTGATAGTGGATTTAGCTGCATGCGTCCAGGAGGAAGGAGAATCAACGACTCATTGGGTGCGCCGGGTTTCACAAGTGTTGCAGTCATCAGACCGCATCAACGCTGACACCGCAGTATTAACCCTAGAAGGCAACTGCCGGTTTGGGCCCCTGAAGCTGAAGTTGGGACGGATGAAGCGTCATTGCACTGACATGGGGACCCTCATGGCCGCTTTGGTGAAATATGCTGATTCTGATAGTACCAAGGATCCCGAATCTGATGATGACAAGATAGGGAAGGGAAAGAAGAACATCAGCTCCAAAGGTCAGCATCATCACTGGGCAGGCAATGGTGGTGGAGGCAAGCGTAAAGCGGATGGTAACATGGACTTTGTGGCTAATACCAACGCACAGGACAATGGCCAGCCACGCAAGGGTAGACCGAAAAATCGTAATGGAGCGCCCAACCCTAACCCAAACCGCCTAAACTATCTGCTAAGCCAGCCCTGTCCAAGACATGGGACGAAGGAGGCGCCAGCGAACCACCTTTGGAAGGATTGCTTTATTATGCAGGAGTTCAAGAATTCTAATAATTTCCGGTATGATCACGAATCTGGCGGTGGCTCAGGATCCGGGCCGGGTTACGGTGGAGGAAGTTCCGGTTCAGGATTCAATGGTAATCCGGGCGGACATAATGGTCAAAATAGTCAGAACAACCAGGGTGGTTACAACCAACAGCAGAAACAGTCAGGCTACCAGAGCAACCCAAAGCAGTTGAGTAGTGGGAAGTACCATGTCTTCACCACTAGCTTGGACAAGCGAGACCAGAAGGTTCAGAGGCGGGCGGTCAACTCTGTTGAACCGGCCATGCCCCGTTATCTACGTTGGTCTGAACAGCCAATCATATGGAGCAGAGAGGATCACCCACCCCAGGTCGATAATCCGAGTCAGTTGGCTCCGGTGGTGGCGCCTCAGGTGGGAGGTTATAAGTTCACCAAAGTGCTCATGGATGGAGGTAGCAGCATTAATATCTTGTACTATGAGACCTTCTGTCGTATGGGACTGACAGATAAAAATCTTAAACCGTCTAATACGGTGTTCCACGGTGTAGTACCTGGCAGATCAGCATATCCTGTTGGCAAGATAGCTCTAGAAGTGGCCTTTGGGGATGACCATGATTCCAGGTCGGAGACATTGATGTTTGAAGTGGTGAAAATCCAGAGTCCATATCACGCCCTGTTTGGGCGACCGGCTTACGCCAAGTTTATGGCATGGCCCTGTTATGTGTATTTGCAGCTCAAGATGCCGGGTCACAGGGGGACAATAACGGTTCACGGAAGCCACAAAATCGCTTTGGAATGCGAGGAAGGAGATGCGGCTTATGCAGAGTCGGTTTGTGCCACCGAGGAGTTGAAGTAATATAAAGACAATGTTGATCCGGCGGACATGACTCCGTTGAAGAAGCCAACTACGGAACATGATCCGGCCCTGAAGTTCAAATCGGCAGCAGAAACTAAGCTTGTTGACTTCGTACCCGGCGATTCGTCCAAGCAGTTCAGCATCAATGCCAACTTGGATCCGAAATAGGAAAGCGCGCTCATCGAGTTCATCCGTGAGAATCGGGACATTTTTGCATGGAAGCCCTCTGACATGCCAGGTGTACCGAGGCAACTCGCTGAGCACACACTTAATGTGGATCCTAAATATAAACCGGTGAAACAGTTCCTCCGCCGGTTTAACGAAGAAAGACGCAAGGCGATTGGAGAAGAGGTAGCCAGGCTCTTAGCAGCTGGATTTATTGTTGAAGTTTTTCACCCTGAGTGGCTTGCCAATCCGGTGCTGGTCCTCAAGAAAAACGGCACCTGGCGCATGTGTGTGGATTACACAGATCTTAATAAGGTTTGTCTAGCAGATCCTTTTGCCCTCCCCCGTATTGATCAAATTATTGATGCTACGGCGGGTTGTGAGCGTTTAAGTTTTTTGGATGCGTATTCTGGCTATCATCAGATCAAAATGGCAGTTAAGGACCAGGAGAAGACAACATTTATAACCCCCTTTGGAGCCTTCTGCTATGTGTCTATGCCCTTCGGGCTCAAGAGTGCCCAGGCAACTTACCAACGGTGTGTACAAAATTGTCTTCACAAGCAGATTGGCCGTAATGTACATGCTTACGTGGATGATATCGTGGTTAAGTCTAGGGAGAAGGAGACTCTGATTGATGATTTGAAGGAAACCTTTGATAACCTGAGAACATACAAGATGATGCTTAATCCGGACAAGTGTGTCTTTGGTGTACCGGTGGGCAAGCTATTGGGTTTTCTGGTGTCCAACAGGGGAATTGAGGCTAATTCGGAGAAGATCACGACTATCACCTCCCTGGCTAAACCGAAGTGTATCAACAATGTTCAACGCCTGGCAGGCCGGATTGCCGCACTAAGCCGGTTTATCAGTCGCCTTGGTGAGAAGGCAATCCCTTTGTATCAGATGTTGAAAAAGACGGATCAGTTTGTCTGGAGTTCTGTTGCTGATGAAGCATTTGAGGACTTAAAGCGGCAATTGGCCAATCCTCCTGTGCTCGCCGCTCCCATTGACAAGGAGCCGTTACTGCTATATGTTGCTGCTAATGCTCGGGCGGTCAGCGTGGCTATTGTGGTGGAGCGAAAGGAGGCAGGTAAGGAGCATTCGGTTCAACGTCCGTTCTATTATATCAGCGAGGTGCTCATTGAGTCCAAGCAAAGGTATCCGCATTGGCAGAAGCTGGTGTATGGAGTTTTTATGGCAAGTCGGCAGCTTAAACAATATTTCCAAGGGCACCCAATTACGGTGGTCAGTTCTGCTCCTTTGGGAGATATCATCCAGAACCGGGAAGCAACTGGCCGGATTGCAAAGTGGGCCATAGAGCTGGGGCCGTACAGTTTGAAGTATGTGCCTCGGACAGCGGTTAAGTCTCAAGAACTTGTTGATTTCATCAATGATTGGACGGAAATGCAAGCACCTGAAGAAAAGCCGGATCACACGTATTGGACCATCCATTTTGACGGATCCAGGCAGTTGGAAGGCTCGGGGGCTGGAGTCGTATTAACTTCCCCACGAGGTGATAAGTTTTGTTATGTTCTCCGCTTAATGTTCCCTTGTACTAACAATGCAGCTGAGTATGAAGCCTTGCTCCATGGTCTCCGGATGGCTAAGGAGATGAATCTAAGTCGAGTTAAGTGCTTCGGTGACTCGGACCTTGTGGCTCAGCAAGTGTCTGGCACTTGGGACTCCAAGGACCCACTCATGGCAGCGTATCGTCGGGAGGTGGATATTGTTGCAGGTTATTTCAAAGGCTATCTGGTGGACCTCCTGGACCGGCGGAAAAATGAAGCGGCGGACACTTTAAGCCGGCTGGGCTCTCAGCGCAAACCGGTCCCGCCCAATGTTTTTCTGGATGTGCTGCACAACCCGTCGGTCAAGATCCCTGGTGAAGAGGACTTGGCTATTCCTGATCCGGAGGCTCAATTGGTGGCGGCTCTTCATGTTATTCCGGATTGGACGCTTCCTTACATGGCGTACAAGAACCGAGGCGAGTTGCCAGAGGATGAGATTCTGGCCCGGCAGATAATCCGGCGATCCAAGTCCATGGCTATCATCAACGGCGAGTTGCATCATTGCAGTGTATCAGGAGCTTTTCAACGCTGCGTGTCTCCTGAAGAAGGCCGTGAAATTTTGCATGAGATACACGAAGGGGATTGTGGTCACCATGCCGGTTCAAAGTCTCTGGTGGCTAAAGCGTTTCGCCATGGCTTCTATTGGTTAACTGCTCATGCTGATGCGGAGGATCTGGTCAGACGATGTGATGGTTGCCAAAGGTTTTCAAGACGTGCTCATGTACCGGCTCAAGAATTGAGAATGATTCCAATTACTTGGCCGTTTGCGACTTGGGGGCTAGATATGGTTGGGCCTTTCAAAAGGTCCAAAGATAAGAAGACCCACCTCCTGGTGGCGGTTGACAAGTTTACAAAGTGGGTGGAGGCAGAACCTGTTAGCAAGTGTGATGCGGCCACGGCGGTTCAATTCATTAAAAAAGTAATTTTCTGGTTTGGCTTTCCACACAGTATCATCACAGATAATGGTACCAATTTGTCCAAAGGTGCTATGAAGGAGTTCTGCGAACGGGAGCACATTCGGCTCGACGTTTCATCAGTGGCACATCCACAGTCCAATGGTCAAGCAGAAAGAGCTAATCAAGAGATCTTGAGAGGCATCAAGCCCCGGCTCATGGTTCCTTTGCAGAGAACGCCGGGTTGTTGGGCAGAAGAATTACCATCTGTGTTATGGAGCATCAATACAACGCCCAACAGATCAACAGGATACACACCGTTCTTCATGATTTATGGAGCGGAGGCGGTTCTCCCCAGTGATATCCGTCATGATTCACCTCGTGTAACGGCTTATATTGAAGCGGACAACGAGACAGCACGACAAGATGCTTTGGACCGGTTGGATGAAGAGCGTGATATCGCAGCCGCCCGATCGGCGATTTACCAGCAGGATCTTCGTCGTTATCACAGTCGCCGAGTCAGAACCAGAACCTTTCAGGAAGGAGATTTGGTGCTTCGGCTCATCCAAGATCAGACTGATATGCATAAGTTATCCCCACCTTGGGAGGGGCCTTTCGTGGTCAGCAAGAATCTGCACAACGGGTCATACTATCTGATCGATATTCGAGAACATAAGGACTCACGTACATCAGAGGAGGAGACCAACAGGCTGTGGAACATAGCTCATCTTCGGCCTTATTATACCTGAGCCATTGGTTCTACTTATGTACATATTATAACGATGTATATATTAACTATAATAAACCGGAACCTCAGCTAAAGCGGGGTATCTGTTCTTTTACATCATGTGTGGTTACACGGAGTTGTTCTAAAAGCGGCTTCCGGTTTACCCCTTGAGTTCGCTTTGCTAAAAGCATCGTATTATATCACTTGGAGGATTGGTCGTGTCCGAACCAATACCATGCCTCTTGATAGGCGAGAGCCACCAGATCACTTGGGGACTTGGTCATGTCTGAACCAGTCATGCCTCTTGGTCGGCTTAAGGCCACAGAATCACTTGGGGGCTTGGTCGAACCCGAACCATGACCATGCCACTTGATCGGCATAAATGCCACGGTTTCATTTGGGGACCTGGCTGACTAGAACCATAGTTACACCTAACGGGAGCTTGGTCGTGTTTGGCCATGGTAACACCATCTGATCAGCTCAAATAAACCTTTTTTTGCAACGTTTTGTCATTGCACTTGATTTACACTTTTCTTTGAAGGGTTTTTTTTGCTTTTTATTGTGTTTCTTAAACCGACAAAGTTTTTTAACAAATCAATTGACGGAACACAGTTCACGTCAATCCGAAGACTATTTGCCCGGTTTGATCCTTGTTGTTAACATCCTCTTATGGAGTAAGACGGTGTTTATTATAACCCGGCATGGTTTACATGGTAAACCAGCGTCATATATATACAGGAGCTGTTATCTCCTCCAACAGTGTGGGTTTGCAAAACTCCGCTTCAAGATTGGCCAAGCCAACTTCACGCTCAACGATGACAGGTATTATGTATCTCAAAAAATTTGATCATATACTTAAAATTTTGTTTTGGATGTTTTGATTTCATATATGCAGACATCATATTCCGCCTGACGGTACAACCGCGGTGGCACTTGACGAATTTTTCATTTCACAAAGTGACTTGGAAAGTTCATTACCACAGGAAGAACAAATTATGCACGAAGGCATATCAACATCAAAGGTATCAGCTAGCCTATTACAAGGCAACATGGTGCCCATAATAATATAATTGTTTTTCGCAAAGGAGAGGCAGTTTTAAAACCAGCTTCCGGTTCAAGCTTGGTCACCAGCCTGGCCTGATGGTTGTGGGTCATCCTGCGCCGCTTCAGCCTCTGTTTCTCTACCCAGTAGCTTGAAATCCACAGTTGTCCAGTCGATTCCCATTAATGCTTGAAAAACAGCTTCATCATGGATCAGCAATGACGGGTCAATATCGGGAGCGTAAGTATGCTTACGGATTGGAGGGATCAGATTTTCCGATTCATGGATTGGTGCGGCTATTCGCTTGTTCTGACTATCATATTGGGCTTGATAATGAGACAAGTCTACTTCTTCAGCCAATTGACAAGCTAGCGGACGTACCTCCCGGTTTATTGCTCGTAGATCCGCTTCACCAAATTCTGACCCATCTTCCTTCAAGCTGGGATAGCCCTGAGCCGCTTCAATAGGATCAAAATCCGGCACCCAGGCTTTTACCCGGATTAAGGCATTGATTGCACCGGTTCGAGCAGCAGATTTCTTCAGCTCTTCAACCCGGGCAGGAAGCACCGACAGTTTCATCAGAGTATCTTGAATCAAAGTGGGCGCCGGTTTGTTATGAGATGCGGTACAGATGATCCGCTGGGCACCAGTATACAATTGTTCAACCAATGTATAGGTGGCTTTCAGTTTCTTCCGCACATCTGACCCCAAGTGACCAATGCGTGTCCTTGAAATACCATAAAGGGTTAATAAACCGGCGACTCTGTAAGGAGGCAGAGCCAATTTAGAAGGCAAAGTGGCTTACCAAAGATAGCAGTAGTCATGGCATGCACGTGCCGCTTTATGCTGGTCAGTTCATCCGCCACTGGTTTTAGTGCAGCCTCGGCATCCTCTGCTCGTTTGATCAAAGCGGACTTTTCAGTGGCCCAATCCGCCCGCTTCTTCTTGAAGCTCTCCTTAAGCTGTTCCATGGCGCTTAAAGCGCTGGCCAATTCCCCTTTTGCTTTGGAGGTTTCAGCCTGTTGGGTTTTCAGGTTTTCTTGGAGATCGGTGACTTGGTTTTCTTTCGTCTGCATCTCCGCCTGCATGCATACAGATATATGCTTCAACAAATCGGTATAAGGATTCAAGTACCAATCACATAACAAGTTATGCACTTAGCACTTGGGGGCTAATGCATATTCGATCTTCATCTTTCAATTGCTTACAAAGTCCCAAGATCAATACAAGTATTCAACTTGGCACTTGGGGGCTAATGGCTATTTGCTCGTATATATTCTGATGCGGCAATTTCAATTACTTAAAGTACCGGTTTAACTACGTTAAGTTGAACCGGCCCTTGGGGGCTACATCAGCGAATTTCAAAGCATCAAGATTTATATTGGTAAGTCCCGGTTTGAAAGAATATTACAAACCGGCCCTTGGGGGCTAGGAGAGTCAGCAAAAATGGAAGCATACAAGCAGGAAGGAGCATATGGAAGTTACCTCATATTTCTCTTTCATCATATTAACCAGACCGGCTTCATAGTCGTGACTGGTATACAACCGGTTCAGATAGCCGGAATGGATATCTTGGGCGTTCAGAGCAGCATAAGTCGTCAGATCAGCGTTCCACTTGCCTTTGCCAAAGGCAGCATATTCTTCCTTGGCAGAATGTTTGGATAAAGCGACAGGATTGCTTGGCTCAGTATGGCCAGTGCCAGTGATGACAACCTCATCATCCTGGGTACCGCCGGTTTGCACTGGGGCTGTTGGCTTGTTAGTAGGTTTTGCTGGACCGGTGGAGCTTTCAATCCGGATGGAACCTGTGGGCTGATTGACAGGACCTGAGGCGTCAGTAGGTCTCTCTTCAGCAATAAGATCATCGTCTTGCTGCGGTGGATCGTTGGGTATATCCTCAGGAATAGCCGTTTCAAGATTGGGTGTCTTGCCTGGTTCAAGAATGACATCTTCTTCGGCCGCTTTGTCCAGGCAGGCCTTCTTGCTTGGCCTAGGTTTGGCCCTGAGAAGAATAACAAATCAAATACAACATATGTTCTAAGGCGATGTACTGCAAACATCACAATAAGTATAGCTTAACCAAGCACCGTTTTGAGTGGTGGGAGCTGAGTAGCCGATGACTCGCCAGAAGATGAGTGGGAAGTAACCTGGTAATCGGAGTCAGACGGATTAAGAGGTTGACGAAAGCAGCCCGCTTTAGGACAAGCACTGACAAGCAAATTAGAGACCTCTGAATGGCGTTTCCGAATCAGACTGTTCGGTAAACCGGCGGAGGTAACTACCTGGCCGCTGTGCCGAGTTGTGCGGCGAGCTTCGTGTTGTTGGGTCTTCATAAGAAATTTAGGATCCAAATAAGCAAGAGGATGAGAAAATTTAACTTTCCGGTTTGCCTGACGGATTTTTTGTGAAGGCAAGGTTTCTGAATTAGAAGAGTGAATAATTACCTCTGCAACATCCGCGTGGCTAGCTTCAGCATCATCCTGACAAATATCATCATCAATAAGATGCATGAAAAATAAACCAAGTGAGTCAAGCTCTACCTCAAAGTCCGGATTATCCACATCATCATCAGGGGTCAGATTAGAAGATGCAGTGGTTCTTTTCCTGTGAGCAGTCTTCTTCACAGCTTTAGTCTTTTGCCGAGTTGCTCTTTCCGGTTTGTCTGGTTTTTCTGGTTTCTCCTGCGGCAGTTTCTTGCTCCAAAACGGATCATTGCCCTGATTACACAGACACTGATATTAAACAAAGACCAAATATATCATTAAAGATTTAGCAAAAAGAAAAATCAAAGTCTTACAGCTGGCGGTTTGTTGGTGGCACAGAAGGGAAGCAGGCCGTTTCTAGCACAGGCGTGTTCCAGTTCATTCAGCATCTTATTCACAGCCTCTGTGATTTCTTCATTGGTGAGCTGGATTTTGGAATGTCGCAGTGGGTCATCAACACTGCCAGTATACTCGCATATCAAATCGGAGCGCTGACTAAGGAGCAGTATGCTCCATGATATCCAACAGCGAGCGAGATCAACCCCTGTTAAACCGTTGGCCATAAAGGCTCTGAGCTTTGACAGTTGAGGAGCATATTTACTTCTCTCCTGAGCAGTCAATCTTTGTGGAAAAGGGTGTGTATTGCTGAGCCGCTCCGGACGAAAGCCAGGCAAGGGATTCTCACCAGCAGGGGAGGTGTCTTTGCAGTAGAACCATGTCTGATTCCATTCTTTGGGGTGGCTATGCAGTTTGGCGTGAGGGTATGTGACCTCTTTCCTTTTCTGAATCGCCACGCCACCCAACTCCGTATTGGAGCCGTCAGTAAACTCAGTACGGCGGTTTAGATGGAAAAGATCTCTGAACAATTCCACTGTGGGCTCCTCTTGAAAGAACGCTTCACAGAGCACTTGGAAGTGACACATATTTGTAACAGAGTTGGGGCCAGTATCTTGTGGATGGAGCTGGAAATCGGCTAAAACATCCCGGTAAAATTTAGAACCGGGCGGCTTAAAGCCCCGGGCTAAGTGATCTACGAAAACAACAACCTCTCCTTCTCGAGGTGTGGGAGGGCATTCTTTGCCAGGAGCCCTCCAATGGATGGTATCTTTGCTGCCTAAAGCGCCAATCAGGACTAAATCGTCCAGTTCAGCCTCTGTGACGCGAGAAGGAACCCAATTGCACTCATACACTTGTTTGGCCATGATGGAATCTACAAGGTAGAAGATCCCGGTTCAAAAATGCATTTGATCAAGATACATTGGTATGGGCACTGTTAAACCGGAGACAAAACTATCTGAACCGGAGTTTTATGAAGCAACAAGTATCTAGCGGTTCAATAAGGGGACTAATGGCATATACCGGTTTGGAAAATTTTTCTATAAGGTTAAACCGCCTGATCTAAGCATTGCGGATGGACAAGTACGCAGAAACAGGTTTCACAAGATTTCCTTATAGCATTGGACCTGAAGCAAGTTCAGAAAAAGAGATAAATACTTAGAGGTTCAAAGGAGCAGTACCGAACCAATGAGCAAAACGTTCATATAGATCTATGGTTTGAGATGCATAAGTGAAGGCGAAGGTCAAACAACTATCATTGCACAGAGTAAAGATTTGCGGATTCATCTAAAGATCTATCGTATGAGCAAGAGGTAGACGATGAACACTGAAGAACTGCGAAACCCTAGGTCAGATCTGCAGGGGAAAGGATAGAAGATTTACCGGAGCTGAGGAAGATGCGGAAGGTTGCCGTGATGTTCTGGTGCGCTCAGGTTGATGCAGCGGCCAAGGATGAGGCAGAGGTCGACGGTGGCGGCGGAGCTCCGAGGCTGGCGACGCGAGGAAGACGAAGAAGGCACGGAAGGAGAAAAGAAATGACCCTTCGGTCCTATTTATAAGGCGAAAGAACATGAGTCAGGCGCGACAATCAAGGGGCCACAAAACGGAGCTGTCGCCTCGATTTCCGCCGATCTATTAAACAAAGAAGCATAATGGATAGCTTCGTTATGCCAGGTGACGTCACTCCGGTTTACAGCAATCAGAGAAGATGACATCATGGCGGTTTACCAATTTATAAGAAGATGTTGAAGATGAAGCTTTTATTAAAGAATTGACATGAACCCGTTCAAGTCAATCTGGGGCCTAATGTTGGGGATATTACTACTGGGCGTAAACCGGCCTATCTGGGCCGGGTTAACTTTGTCAGTAGTTAAGTATGTTAAAGCCCAAGAAGACAGAGGAAGGATCAAGGCCCATGGTCGGTTCAAGGCCTGTAGCCATAAACTGGCGTTAGTAGTTAACTTGTATTGTAAGTTAGGAATAAATAGAGACCAAATCGGATACATCTATGAGCCGGTATTGGGACTCCGTAAGCCGACGGGAGTCACCCGTGTATATAAGGGGACGACCCGACGGCGGTTCAAGGGACAACAGACAACAACTCGAGACATAGGCGAAGCTTGTTTGCTCCCTAGTCATCGAAACCCCATCAATTCCATCATAACTAGACGTAGGGTTTTACCTTCCTTGAAGGGGCCGAACTAGTATAAACTCTCTTGCGTCCCTGTGTCCGCTTTAACCCCTTCAAGCTAACCCGTCGCGATGGCTCCACGACTAAGTCCTTTCTCTAGGACATCTGCTGTGACAAAGCCACGACAGTTAGGAAACTTAACCATCTTTGATTAATGAGCTAGTCAAGTAGAGGCATACTAGGGACACTTTGTTTTGTCTATGTATCAAGTTTCCGGTTAATATAATTCTAGCATGAATAATAAACATTTAGCATGATATAGGAAATATAAATAACAACTTTATTATTGCCTCTAGGGCATATTTCCTTCAGTCTCCCACTTGCACTAGAGTCAATAATATAGATTACATTATAATGATTCTAACACCCATGGAGTCTTGGTGCTGATCATGTTTTGCTCATGGAAAGAGGCTTAGTCAACAAGTCTGCAACATTCAGATCTGTATGTATTTTTCAAATCTCTGTGTCTCCCACCTTGACTTGATCGCGGATGGAGTTGAAGCGTCTCTTGATGTGTTTGGTTCTCTTGTGAAATCTGGATTCCTTCGCTAAGGCAATTGCTCCAGTATTGTGACAAAAGATTTTCATTGGACCTGATGCACTAGGTATTACACCTAGATCGGATATGAACTCCTTCATCCAGACTCCTTCATTTGCTGCTTCTGAAGCAGCTATGTACTCCGCTTCACACGTAGATCCCGCCATGACGCTCTGCTTGGAACTGCACCAACTAACAGCTCCACCATTCAATATAAATACATATCTGGTTTGTGACTTAGAGTCATCCGGATCAGTGTCAAAGCTAGCATCGACGTAACCATTTATGACAAGCTCTTTGTCACCTCCATAAACAAGAAACACATCCTTAGTCCTTTTCAAATATTTCACGATGTTCTTGACAGCTGTCCAGTGATCCACTCCTGCATTACTTTGGTACCTCCCTGCTAAACTTATAGCAAGGCACACATCAGGTCTGGTACACAGCATTGCATTGAGTCTGACTCAACTTCACACCTTGTAACACAGGCAAGAACCCTTTCTTTAACTCATCCATTTTGAACTTCTTCAAAACTTTATCAAGGTATGTGCTTTGTGAAAGTCCAATTAAGCGTCTTGATCTATCTCTATAGATCTTGCTGCCCAATATGTAAGCAGCTTCACCGAGGTATTTCATTGAAAAATTCTTATTCAAGTATCTTTTTATGCTATCCAGAAATTCTGTATTATTTCCAATCAATAATATGGCATCCACATATAATATTAGAAATGCTACGGAGCTCCCACTCACTTTCTTGTAAATACATGCTTCTCCAAAAGTCTATATAAAATTGAAGGAAATTTGCCCTAGCTCCCTTTGGATCGACAAAACCTTCAGGTTGCATCATATACAACTCTTCTTCCAGAAATCCATTCAGGAATGCAGTTTTGACATCCATCTGCCAAATTTCATAATCATAAAATGCGGCAATTGCTAACATGATTCGGACGGACTTAAGCATCGCTACGGGTGAGAAGGTCTCATCGTAGTCAATCCCTTGAACTTGCCGAAAACCTTTTGCGACAAGTCGAGCTTTATAGACAGTAACATTACCATCAGCGTTAGTCTTCTTAAAGATCCATTTATTCTCAATTGCTTGCAGATCATCGGGCAAGTCAACCAAAGTCCATACTTTGTTCTCATACATGGATCCCATCTCAGATTTCATGGCTTCAAGCCACTTTGCGGAATATGGGCTCACCATCGCTTCTTCATAGTTCGTAGGTTCATCATGATCTAGTAGCATGACTTCCAGAACTGGATTACCGTACCACTCTGGTGCAGATCTTACTCTGGTTGATCTACGAGGTTCAGTAGTATCTTGTTCTGAAGTTTCACGATCATTATCATTAACTCCCTCACTTATTGGTGTAGGTGTCGCAGAAACAGTTTTCTGTGATGTACTACTTTCCAACAAGGGAGCAGGTACAGTTACCTCGTCAAGTTCTACTTTCCTCCCACTCACTTCTTTCGAGAGAAACTCCTTCTCAAGAAAGTTTCCGAATTTAGCAACAAAAGTCTTGCCTTCGGATCTGTGATAGAAGGTGTATCCAATAGTTTCCTTTGGATATCCTATGAAGACACACTTCTCCGATTCCTTCTCTAGAGGCAATAATAAAGTTACTATTTATATTTCCTTATATCATGATAAATATTTATTATTCATGCTAGAATTGTATTAACCAGAAACTTAGTACATGTGTGAATACATAGACAAAACTGAGCGTCCCTAGTATGCCTCTACTTGACTAGCTCGTTAATCAAAGATGGTTAATTTTCCTAACCATAGACATGTGTTGTCATTTCATGAACGGGATCACATCATTAGAGAATGATGTGATGGACAAGACCCATCCGTTAGCTTAGCATAATGATCGTTTAGTTTTACTGCTATTGCTTTCATCATGACTTATACATGTTCCTCTAACTATGAGATTATGCAACTCCCGAATACCGGAGGAACACCTTGTGTGCTATCAAACGTCACAACGTAACTGGGTGATTATAAAGATGCTCTACAGGTGTCTCCGATGGTGTTTGTTGAGTTGGCATAGATCGAGATTAGGATTTGTCACTCAGTGTATCGGAGAGGTATCTCTGGGCCCTCTCGGTAATGCACATCACTATGAGCCTTGCAAGCAATGTGACTAATGAGTTAGTCATGTGATGATGCATTATGGAATGGGTAAAGAGACTTGCCGGTAATGAGATTGAACTAGGTATGATGATACCAACGATCTAATCTCGGGCATGTAATATACCGATGACAAAGGGAACAACGTATGTTCTTATGCGGTTTGACATATAAAGATATTCATAGAATATGTAGGAGCCAATATGAGCATCCAGGTTCCGCTATTGGTTATTGACCAGAGATGTGTCTCGGTCATGTCTACACAGTTCTCGAACCCGTAGGGTCCGCACGCTTAACGTTCGATGACGATTTGTATTATGAGCTATGTGATTTGATGACGAAATTTGTTCGGAGTTCCGGATGAGATCACGGACATGACGAGGAGTCTTGAAACGGTCGAGACATAAATATTGATATATTGGACGTTGTTATTCGGACACCGAATGTGTTTCGAGAGGTACCGGATAATTATCGGAGTGCTGGAGGGTTATCAGAACCCCCCGGGGGAACTAATGGGCCTTCACGGGACTTAGTTGGGAGAGAGAAGGGCCACAAGGGGCTGGCCATGCGGCCCCCTCCTTGGGTCCGAATTGGACCAGGGAAAGGCGGCGCCCCCTTTCCTTTCCTTGCCCTCCCCCTTCCTTCTTCCCCCTTCCTCCAGGTGGAATCCTACTAGGACTTGGAGTCCTAGTAGGACTTCCCTCTCCTGGCGCGCCCTACAGGGTCCGGCCGACCTCCCCCTCCCCTTCTTTATATACGGGGGCAGGGGGCACCCTAGAACACACAAGTTTCTCTTAACCGTGTGCGGTGCCCCCCTCCACAGTTACACACCTCGGTCATATCATCGTAGTGCTTAGGCGAAGCCCTGCGGCCGTAACTTCATCATCACTGTCACCACGCCGTCATCCTGACGGAACTCTCCCTCATCCTCAACTGGATCAAGAGATCGAGGGACGTCATTGAGCTGAACGTGTGCTGAACGTGGAGGTGCCATACGTTCGGTGCTTGGATCGGTTGAATCGCGAAGACGTTCGACTACATAAACCGCGTTACTAAACGCTTCCGCTTTCGGTCTATGAGGGTATGTGGACACACTCTCCCCTCTCGTTTCTATGCATCTCCTAGATAGATCTTGCGTGATCATAGGAATTTTTTTGAAACACTGCATTCCCCAATAGTGGCATCGGAGCCAGGTCTATGCGTAGATGTTATATCACTACTGCAGGATGCTACTAATGCGACACTACGATCAGAGACCCTTCGTCGAAACTGTGTGTGATGCCATAATCGCAAACAGTGGTGTAAAAATCGTCAAAAAAGGTGCAAAACGTTTGCGATCGAGGATGCATCAAACACGGTTCAAATTTTAGTTGCGTGTGCGATGTAGAGCATACGATTCAATTCAATCAACCATTTGCGATGAGGAGGAACAAAAGAAACGGGCGGACAGATGAAGATGTGTGCGATGTACAACATACGGTTCACTCGGACGAACTGTTTGTGATTAGGCAACACAAAAGAAATGGTCGGCCAGATCAAGGTGTGTGCTTTGTACAACATACGGTTCACTCGGATAAACTGTTTGCGTTGAGGCATGGGAACAGAAACGGTTCAACTTAACAAGATGTGTGTGATACGCGGCAAACAGGTCTATAATCAGAAATGTGTGCGAAGACCGATAATAACACATACGATTGCTTCTAATAAGACGTATGTGATATGCTCTGTCTACACAACATCTATTGGCCATTGGGGGACGTGCGGTCATCCGGATACGCCATAAGGATGCGAAGAGGCATCCTATATCAGCAAGGACTAGCTGTTCCACTAGTAGCTCATGTAAGAGAACTCTCAAAAAAGTGTGCTCAGGCTGGAGCAGCCATCAGATGGGTGACTGGATGGGAAGTTCTGTTGATGTTAAATTAACTGATAGGCTGGGTCGTATTTGTCAAATTAAATGACTGATATGACCCATCCCATGAGTTAATTTAACCTCGAGGTTCTTGTTTTTTATTTTTTATTTTTTAACACATGTTAAAGAAGGTCTACCGCATTACTTTTTGACAATGTATGATACGTGGCATACAGTTGATCCATCCGACCTATTTGTGATGGAATAAGCCATGTGTGTTGTGGGAAACACTTGCTAGTATTCAACCATTTGCGATTGATGAATTCATCACCGACGGGTTCCCTAGTGTGGTCCGTGTTCATCTGATCATCATCTACTTCTTGTGCTAGCTCGACGTTCCTTCTATGCTAAGTTTCCATTAATTGATGGCGTTTTATGAATACGCCACCGTTTCCCGCCATTTCCTCACATGTTTCCCGCCACCCAGTGATATTGCGCATAAACCTAGGCGGCGCGCGACGCACGGAGGCGACAAGCGCAGCCTGTAGCACATCCACCCTTTCCAAGCATGCCAACCCACCAAAATGTCACCTCTGCCGTCAACCTCGTCGACGAGGAAAACGAGCAGGCGCCACGGCCCGTCAAGGCCGAGGCGCTCCCCGGCAATGCGATGGATGACGCCGTGATGCGCGCCATTGCCAGGGTTGAGCAGACCTTTGGCGCATGATGCTTGAGTGCCACGGATCAAGATAGGCATGTTAGCGCCGACAGGCTGTAGCTCGCCGCACAACATGATCGATGGTGCGCCCCAGAGCAAGCTAGGCGCGTCCGCGCGGATAAGTTGCGGCTCGCCGCACGACGAGACCGTTGGAGCGCCGCAGAACGAGAGGCGCGGCGCGCCGTAGAGCAAGAGCGGAACCATCAGCGCTTGCCTACTGTCGACACGGCGTCACAGCTAGGTACACGTCCCGTCAGTACCCCCATTCCTCGCCAGGAGTGGGCAGAGGCCCTCAGCGCCGTACTTGCACCAGAGGCCGGCCGCGCCGTAGTTGCACCGGACGCCCGCCGCGCCGTTCGCCTTGTCCGCGGCCCGCTGGATGCCAACGCGCTGGTCCGTAGGCTCGACCGCCTCCTTGGCCCAGGTGTCCATCTAGGCGTAGTAGAGGAACATGGCCGTCGCATCTTCGAGCTGGTGATCTCCGATGAAATAACCAACTTGGAGCTCGAGATCACGCTCTAGATATACCGCGAGCGTGTCGACCGCTTGGACGAACACCTGCACGAGTTCAGGCAGAGCCAAGAGCTAGCGTAGGCAAGGGCTGCTGGTCATGGTCTTATGGACGCGTTTTATTTTGTTGAGTCGTTTCGACGTGGATAGCTATGTATTCATAGCCATCATAGTATTGCTCTGCTTATTCTTCTATTTCAATGTGTGTACTCTGTTTTCCGTTCTTATATGTTCTGTTTCAATGTGTGTATATACGCTTTCCATTCTGTATATGTGGATGATAACAGCTAGATTCGAATTAGTATAAAAAACAAATAGACAATGGAATTCATAATATATATATATATATATATATATATATGGTAGCATTATTAATCGTGGGATCAGAATAACTATTTGGATCACAGCCCCTGTACAGGCCTGATGAGGCTGTTCTCGAACTCCCAAACTGGGCAACCACAGAAAAAGATGGGGAAAAAGCCCACCCCACCTCCCCCGATCCCGATCCCACCAGCTCCCGCACCTCCCAGCAGCCACCCTGTCCCCAATCCCCACCCACCCTCACCAAACCAGCGTGGGCGGAGGATCCCGTTACATCGCCGGCAACAGGTGCCGCCTCCTCGCCGGCACGTTCGCTGGCCACCGGAGTCGTTGCCTCGCCAGCGCACTCGCTGGCAACCGGGCGCCCCCATCCCACTCAAGAGATTTTCCTCCCCAACCACCAGTTCCTGCCGCCGCTGCTAGGGATCCTACCGCCGGATCCTGCCGCCGCAGCCAGGGCCCCAACCATCGTTCCAACCGCCACGCCAGACCCTCTCCTCTGTGCTTCTTCCCCCTCTACCACATCCAACCACACGTCCAACTGCCATCGCGACGTCAACTGGAGGCCGGAGAGATCCGCTGCTTTGGTGGAGATGGGGAGAGGGCGGAGGTCGGGGCTACAGCACAGGTTTGCCATGGTGACAAGGAAGAAGGCTGGCGGCATGATCCGAGGAAGAAGGCTGGCAGAGGTCCGTCATGGCGTCGCTGTGTTCGTTTGTGGTAGCGGTGTGGCTCCCCCAGCTCCGCCCAATCCCAGCACTGGCATTGACCCCAGTGCTGCGCCTGAGTCCGCCATCCCGCATCCGCCTGCATACGCCAGTGCGCCACCACTAGCGACCTGCCCGACCCCCCTGGCCTCCTACAAACTGCTGCTGCTCCCTGTACTTTTTTGGATGAAGTTAGGTGATGTAGCTATCTTTGGATGTAGCAACACAACTATGGATATTGTGATGATGCTATTAGTCCAGTGTACATACTACAGACTTACATACGTAATCATGTACTGCTGAAATTGATCTCTAGTAGTACATTTGATAGTGTGTTTTACAACCTTCTCTTTTCGCTTGGTCTTGCCAGCACCACTTCAAGATGGCAATGGGGCCCCGAAACCCGCGTCCCCGCGGGTTTTTACCCTATTAGGGGACGAGGATGGGCGACTTTTTATCCCCGCGGGGCTGCTCATGGGTACATTATTAAACCCAACATGTTTCACGGGTTTAAACCCGTTTGAGTACTACCTGAACCCGAAACCCAACAACACCCGTCAAAATACATTATTTAGCATGCACTGATCCATCTTGACTCAAGTGGCCCAAAGCCACAGTGCATGAGGAGCCGAGCCCCACAACATTAAGGCCGTGGAGTACAAACCAACCCCTCACTCGGTCGCTGCAGTGTTGCTCGCTCTTTAGGACTCTCTCTCCCGCACAACACGGCACCTAAACCTAAACCTAGGTCCCCCAGCCGTCGCCTGCTGCTGTAATATGCTCCTGTTTTTCTTCCAAATGTTGCTGTTTTCATTGACTTCTCGTGGGGACGGGTTCCCCGTGGGTTTTGAAAACCCAATGGGTTTAGGGGACGGGCAAAAATTTAACCCCGCGCATGTTGATGGGGACTGGGATGGGTTTGCGATTTTCTCGTGGGGATGGGTTTGGGCAAACAAAACCCGATGGGTTTCGTCCCCGTTGCCATCTTGAGCACCACTCGACCGAGAAACACGATGACAGTGGCATGCTGGGCGAAATCGGAGAGAAGGCAAGGACGAGGGCGGAGGAGTTCCTGAAGATGGCCAAGGAGAAGACCGACGACATCGCCGAGGGCACAAAGGAGACGGTGCAGGAGACCAAGGAGGTGGTGCTCGGCGAGTCCGGCGATGACAAGGACAAGTTCAAGCACCGGGTCGAGCAAGGGAGGTACGATTAGAAATAAGTGAGAGGGAGGTGTTCCCTTGGTGTATGTTCGCGCGCAGTGATGGCCTGCCCAAAGCCATTAGCTCTGCAGTTTGTATGTCAACCACTAGGCTTGGTATCTGTATGCGTAATGTGATCTTGGTACTATACAACTTGCCACTTCCCGCAGAATAAGTAATATTGAGCTTCTGAATGTTTTTTCTTCTCGTCTGAACTTGGATGCACTTTGCAAGAATGTCACTGTATGTTCAACAGGGCATTTGCTTTGATATAAAAATGAATTTGGATGAGTTCCTGTAAAATAGAATGTGTGGCAGGTCGGATAGAAAAACAACTGAAGTTCATAGATAACAGTCAGATACAAAAATAGCTGAAGTTCAAAGATAACAGACTGGATAAAAAAATAGGAAAACTATAACAAAAATGTATTTGAACAAGAGTTCTGTGGAATGTGCAGAATTAGATCAAAAAATAAGAAGATAACACTGAAAGTGTGATTGTGTGTGTGTGTGATGCAGGTATAGAGTACTAGCTAGTGGGCATGTTCAGTTGTATCTCCAGGTGCAAAAAACTGGTTTGTTCATCGACTGGTTTCAGTTTCACAGGTTGGTTTCTCCCAAGTTTATCTCCAAAATGCATCAACGCTGTGGAGATTTTTCCTATTTCTAAAAGTAAAACCAAGAAGGTCAAATTAAAAGAACAGATCAGTTCGATGCTCATTAAAACTTTTGGACTTTTCTTGTTTTTTAAAAAATAAACAAATTTTATAAAAGTTAGATTTTCCTCATTTCTAAAAAAATAAGAGAGAAGGCCAACTCAAAATAACAGAGCAGTCCCAATTTTTTTTATAAAAACTGGATTAAAAAAACTAGAAAATTTGAAATAACTGAGAGGTCAAAAAATGTAGAAGTTCAAATTTGACAACCCTAGAAGTTCAATTTCAAATAACTGAGAAGGTAAAAAACCTAGAAGTTCAAATTTAAAAACCTAGAAAATTGTTTGCTTATGTAAAACCATATTTTTCTAAGAAGTTCAAAGTAAAAAAAATCGAAGGTAAAAAAACTTACATGTTTTGTCGTTACTAAATAATAAAATGAAGAAGTTCAAATAAAAAAGGAAAATCAAAAAAGTCTTAAAAGAATTTTCTTGTTTTTTAAATCGAAACACAGAGAAGTCCAAATTGATAACTATTAGAAGTTCACGTATTGCATTCTGTGCTTTTCGTATGAGAAAAAAAGAATAAAAAAGGCAAAGTTTAAGTGCTCTTCCCTCGGAAGTCAAAAATTATTGTTATTAAAGAAAACTCAGATTTTCCTCGTTATTAAAGAATGGCAATAAGAAGTTCAAAAATTAAATAACAAGAAGTTCAAATTTTAATAATAGAGCGCTTCAAAATTTCATAAAAAATTTAAGAAATAAAACCAGGAAGTCCATATTAAAAAGATGAAGAAGTTTCATGATTATAGAAAACTTAGATTTTCCTCGCTATTAAAGAATGGAAACAAGAAGTTCAAAAATAAAAAAACAAGAAGTTCAACTTTTAAAGATATAACGCTTCAAAATTTCATAAAAAGATTAAGAAATAAAACCAGGAAGTCCATATTAAAAATATGGAGAAGTTCGATGATTATAGAAAACTCAGATTTTCCACGTTATTAAAGAATGGAAACAGGAAGTTCAAAAATAAAATAATGATACATCCATTTTGCATCATACTTTTATATCGATATTTATTGCATTATGGGATGTTATTACACATTATGTCACAATACTTATGCCCATTCTTTCTTATTCTAAAAGGTTTACATAAAGAGGGAGAATGCCGACAGCTGGAATTCTAGGCTAGAAAAGGAGCAAATATTAGAGACCTATTCTACACAGCTCCAAAAGTCCTGAAACTTCACGGAAGCTATTTCAAGATTATATAAAAAATACCGAGCGCAAGAAGTACCAGAGGGGGGCCACCCACCAGCGACGAGGGTGGGGGGCGCGCCCTACCCCCCTGGGCACGCCCCCTGCCTCATGGGCCCCCTGGTGGCCCTCCGATGCCCATCTTCTGCTATATGGAGTCTTTCATCGAGGAAAAAATCATAAGCAAGCTTTCGGGACGAAACTCCGCCGCCATGAGGCGGAACCTTGGCGGAACCAATCTAGGGCTCAGGCGGAGCTGTTCTGCCCGGGAAACTTCCCTCCGGGAGGGGGAAATAATCACCATCGTCATCACCAACGTTCCTCTCATCGGGAGGGGGTCAATCTCCATCAATATCTTCACCAGCACCATCTCATCTCAAACCCTAGTTCATCTCTTGTATCCAATCTTTGTATCCAAATCTCAGATTGGTACCTGTGGGTTGCTAGTAGTGTTGATTACTCCATGTAGTTGATGCAAGTTGGTTTACTTGGTGGAAGATCATATGTTCAGATCCATTATGCATATTAATACCCCTCTGATTATGAACATGAATATGCTTTGTGAGTAGTTACGTTTGTTCCTGAGGACATGGTAATAAGTAGATGATTTGGTATTAGTACTCATGTGAATTTGGTATTCGTTCGATATTTTGATGAGATGTATGTTGTCATCCCTCTAGTGGTGTCATGTGAACGTCTACTACATGAAACTTCACCATTGTTTGGGCCTAGAGGGAGGCATTGGGAAGTAATAAGTAGATGATGGGTTGCTAGAGTGACAGAAGCGTAAACCCTAGTTTATGCGTTGTTTCGTAAGGGGCTGATTTGGATCCATATGTTTCATGCTATGGTTAGGTTTACCTTAATACTTCTGTTGTAGTTGCGGATGCTTGCAATAGGGGTTAATCATTAGTGGGATTCTTGTCCAAGTAAGGACAGTACCCAAGCACCGGTCCACCCACATATCAAATTATCAAAGTACCGAACGCGAATCATATGAACATGATGAAAACTAGCTTGACGATAATTCCCATGTGTCCTCGGGAGCGCTTTCCTTCATATAAGAGTTTGTCCAGGCTTGTCCTTTGCTACAAAACAGATTGGACCATCTTTCTGCACCTTATTTACTTTTATTACTTGCTACTCGTTACAAATTACCTTATCACAAAACTATCTGTTACCGATAATTTCAGTGCTTGCAGAGAATACCTTGCTGAAAACCGCTTATCATTTCCTTCTGCTCCTTGTTGGGTTCAACAATCTTACTTATCGAAAGGACTACGATAGATCCCCTATACTTGTGGATCATCAAGACTCTTTTCTGGCGCCGTTGCCGGGGAGTGAAGCGCCTTTGGTAGGTGGAATTTGGTAAGAAAAAATTTATATAGTGTGCTGAAATTTACTGTCACTTGTTACTATGGAAAGTAATCCTTTGAGGGGCTTGTTCAGGGTATCTTCAACCCGACCGGTAGAGAAAATAGTTGCTCCTCAACATACTGAACCAAATGAAAATGTTTACTTCGAAATTCCTTCGGGTATGATAGAGAAACTGCTAGCTAATCCTTTTGCAGGAGATTGAACATTACATCCCGACTTACACTTAATCTATGTGGATGAAGTTTGTGGATTATTTAAGCTTGCAGGTATGCCCGATGATGTTATCAAGAAGAAGGTCTTCCCTTTATCTTTGAAGGGAGATGCATTGACATGGTATAGGCTATGTGATGATATGGGATCATGGGACTACAAACGGTTGAAAGTGGAATTCCATCAGAAGTTTTATCCTATGCATCTTGTTTATCGTGATCGTAATTATATATATAATTTTTGGTCTTGCGAAGGAGAAAGCATCGCTCAAGCTTGGGGGAGGCTTAAGTAAATGTTATATTCATGCCCCAATCATGAGCTGTCAAGAGAAATGATTATTCAAAAAATTTATGCTCGGCTTTCTGACAACAATCGCTCCATGCTCGATACTTCTTGTACTGGTTCCTTTATGATGAAGACTATTGAATTCAAATGGAATTTATTGGAGAGAATTAAACACAACTCTGAAGATTGGGATCTCAATGAAGGTAAGGAGTCAGGTATAACACCTAAGTTTGATTGCACTAAATCTTTTATGGATACCAATGTTTTCCGTAAATTTAGCACTAAATATGGACTTGACTCTGAGATCGTAGCTTTTTCTGTGAATCCTTTGATACTCATGTTGATCTCCCTAAGGAGAAGAGGTTTAAATATAATCCTCCCATTGAAGTAAAATTAGTTGCACCTATTAAAGTTGAAGGAAAAAACTATCACTTATAATGATCCTATAGTTCCTACTGCTTATGTTGAGAAACCACCTTTCCCTGTTAGAATAAAGGATCATGCTAAAGCTTCAACTCTATTGAACAAAAGTAATATTAGGACACACAAACCCCCTATAGTTAAAGATCTCTTGGCTGATAATATTGATGGGCATGTTATTTATTTCTGTGAAGAAACTGCTAGAATTGCTAGGCCCGATACTAAAAATAAACATAGACATGTTGTAGGCATGCCTGTTATTTCTGTTAAAATAGGAGATCATTGCTATCATTGCTTATGTGATATGGCTGCTAGTGCAAGTGCAATACCTCATTCCTTATACAAAGAAATTATGCATGATATTGCACCTGCTGAGATAGAAGAGATTGATGTCACAATTAAGCTTGACAATAGAGACACTATTTCACCAGTTGGGATTGTTAGAGATGTTGAAGTCTTGTGTGGGAAAGTTAAATATCCTGCTGATTTTCTTGTTCTTGGTTCCCCTCAAGATAGCTTTTGTCCCATTATATTTGGTAGACCCTTCTTGAATACTGTTAATGCTAAGCTAGATTGCAAGAAGGATGTTGTTACTACTGGTTTCGATGATATGTCTCATGAGTTTAATTTTTCTAAATTTCATAGACAACCCCGTGATGAAGAATTGCCTAGCAAAGATGAAATTATTGGTCTTGCTTCTATTGCTGTGCCTCCTAATGATCCTTTAGAACAATATTTGCTAGACCATGAGAATGATATGTATATGAATGAAAGAAGGGAAATAGATGAAGTATTCTTTAAACAAGGACCCATTCTGAAACACAATTTGCCAGTTGAAATCCTAGGGGATCCTCCTCCACCCAAGGGTGATCCCGTGTTTGAGCTTAAACCATTACCTGATACTCTTAAATATGCTTATCTTGATGAAAAGAAGACACATACTGTTATTATTAGTGCTAACCTTTCAGAGCATGAAGAAGAAAAAATATTGAAAACTCTAAAGGAGCACCGTGCTGCTATTGGATATACTCTTGATGATCTTAAGGGCTTTAGTCCCACTCTATGTTGACACAAAATTAATTTGGAGAAAGACGCCAAACCAGTTATTGATCACCAATGATGGCTGAATCCTAAGATGAAAGAAGTGGTAAGAAAGGAAATATTAAAGCTCCTTGAGGCAGGTATAATTTATCCCGTTGCTGATAGTCAGTGGGTAAGTCCTGTCCATTGTGTCCCTAAGAAGGGTGGTATTACTATTGTTCCTAATGATAAAGATGAATTGATTCCGCAAAGAATTATTATAGGTTATAGGATGGTAATTGATTTCCGCAAATTAAATAAGGCTACTAAAAAAGATCATTACCCCTTACCTTTTTATTGATCAAATGCTAGAAAGATTATCCAAACATACACATTTTTGCTTTCTAGATGGTTACTCTGGCTTCTCTCAAATACCTGTGTCAGCTGATGATTAAGCAAAGACCACTTTTACTTGCCCTTTCGGTACTTTTGCTTATAGACGTATGCCTTTTGGTTTATGTAATGCGCCTGCTACCTTTCAAAGATGCATGATAGCTATATTATCTGACTTTTGTGAAAAGATATGTGAGGTTTTCATGGACGATTTCTCCATTTATGGATCCTCTTTTGATGATTGCTTGAGCAACCTTGATCGAGTTTTGCAGAGATGTGAAGAAACTAATCTTGTTCTGAATTCGGAGAAATGCCACTTTATGGTTAATGAAGGTATTATCATGGGGCATAAAATTTCTGACACAGGTATTGAAGTTGACTAGGCTAAAGTTGATGTTATTGAAAAGATGCCATGTCCTGATACGTCCATTCTGCATCATGCTTTTATATCGATATTTATTGCATTATGGGCTGTTATTACACATTATGTCACAATACTTATGCCTATTCTCTCTTATTTTACAAGGTTTACATAAAGAAGGAGTAGATGGTGTTATTAGATGTTGTGTACCTGAGCATGAACAGGAACAGATTCTACGCAAGTGTCATTCCAAGTCTTATGGAGGACACCACGCTGGAGATAGAACTGCACATAAGGTATTGCAATCCGGTTTTTATTGGCCTACTCTCTTCAAGGATGCCCGTAAGTTTGTCTTGTCTTGTGATGAATGTCAAAGAATTGGTAATATTAGTAGACGTCAAGAAATGCCTATGAATTATTCACTGGTTATTGAACCATTTGATGTTTGCGGCTTTGATTATATTGACCTTTTCCTGCCTCTAACGGTTACACACATATTTTAGTCGCTGTTGATTACGTTACTAAGTGGGTAGAAGCTATTCCAACTAGTAGTGCTGATCATAAAACCTCTATTAAGATGCTTAAAGAAGTTATTTTCCCAAGGTTTGGAGTCCCTAGATATTTAATGACTGATGGTGGTTCACATTTTATTCATGGCGCTTTCCGTAAAATGCTAGCTAAGTATGATGTTAATCATAGAATTGCATCTCCTTATCACCCACAGTCTAGTGGTCAAGTAGAATTGAGTAATAGAGAACTCAAATTAATTTTGCAAAAGACTGTTAATAGATCTAGAAAGAATTTGTCCAAGAAACTTGATGATGCATTATGGGCCTATAGAACTGCATATAAAAATCCTATGGGTATGTCTCCGTATAAAATGGTTTATGGAAAAGCATGTCACTTACCTCTTGAACTAGAACATAAGGCTTATTGGGCTATTAAAGAGCTCAATTATGATTTCAAACTTGCTGGTGAGAAGAGGTTATTTGACATTAACTCACTTGATGAATGGAGAACCCAAGCCTATGAGAATGCCAAATTATTTAAAGAAAAAGTTAAAAGATGGCATGACAAAAGAATACAAAAATGTGAGTTTAATGTAGGTGATTGTGTATTGCTGTACAACTCTCGTTTAAGATTTTTTTGCAGGAAAACTTCTCTCTAAATGGTAAGGTCCTTACGTCATCGAGGAGGTCTATCGTTCTGGTGCCATAAAAATCAACAACTTCGAAGGCACAAATCCGAAGGTGGTGAACGGTCAAAGAATTAAACATTATATCTCATGCAATCCTATAAATGTTGAAACCAATTTTATTGAAACTGCAACCCCGGAGGAATACATAAGGAATACATAACCGCTTTGGAATATTTAGAAAAATAGAAAAATAAGAAGCAGTCCGGGAAGGACACGAGGGCTCCATGAGGGTGGAGGCCGTGCCCCCTACCTCGTGGGCACCTCGTGTGCTCTTCCGACTCCGTTTTCTTACACTTCACGTATTTTGGTTGGTAAAAATTCATTATATAACCTCCCGAAGGTTTTGATCACCGTATCACGCAAAAATCTCCTGTCTTTGTTTTGAGCTGTTTTCTGACAGATCCAGGTCGTCATGTTGTCTTCAAGTGCCTCCAAGAACCAGTTCTTCGAGAAGGTCATCAACCCCTACCTCGCGGAAGTGCTGCAACACCCTCAAACCATTGAGATGCGTGAGGGGTTGTTGCACATCCGCGATGTTGAGGGACCAAGGAAGACCGGAAGCACAGAGGCAAGGCTCGAGGCATTGGAGCAAGACGTTTTCTAGTGTGAGGAGATGGTGGAGTGTGGACTCAATTCCAATCACATTATGATCACGGAGTTCACCAACAACCACAAGCTGGACGTCAAGGACATTGGGGAGGCCATCTTCAAGCTTCATGAGAAAATTGAGCACCTCCATGCCCAGTTCTATGACTTGCAAAATCAAAACTGTGAGTATGAATATAGATTCAACAGGATGAGTTTGGGTGCAGATTTGAGGTTTTAGGAGACTCGATCATCTTTCTATGATGGTGAGCCTATGCCTTGGAAGAAGGACGACAAGCCTACGCCATCAACAAAACCATCAACTTCTTCACCAACAAAGGAGACATAATCACATGGGTATGGGCACTCGCCTTGGCAACTGCCAAGCTTGGGGGAGTGCCCCGGTATCGTATCACCATCACTTTTATCTTTACCGTTTTTCTTAGTTCGATCCTTTTGGTAATATCTTGATATACTAGTATAAAATCTTAGTATGATCTAGTTGTGAGTTTTGCTTTATGATCCTTCTATGTAATCAAGTCCGTGAGCTATATATAATAAAATTAGTGTTGAGTCCAGGGCGTGATTGTTTTGCCACGATCTTGAGTGAATAAAAGAAAAGAGAAAGAATAAAAAGAATAAAAGAGATCATATGGATCTTCTGGAGAGTAATGAGCTCACATATAAAAAGTATGATGAGTGAAAGTTGTTGAGAGTTGACAAACATAGTTTTGGTCATCGTTGCAATTAATAGGAAGTAACAAAGAAAGAGAGGTCTTCACATATAAATATACTATCTTGGACATCTTTTATGATTGTGAGCACTCATTAAAATATTACATGCTAAAGAGTTGACGTTGGACAAGGAAGACAACATAATGGGTTATGTTTTCTTACATCTGAGATAAATTATATTTTCATGGATCATCTTACATGATTGAGCTTGCCTTTCCCCCTCATGCTAGCCAAATTCTTTGCACCAAGTAGAGATACTACTTGTGCTTCCAAACACCCTAAAACCAGTTTTGCCATGAGAGTCCACCATACCTACCTATGGATTGAGTAAGATCCCTCAAGTAAGTTGTCATCGGTGCAAGCAATAAAAATTTCCCTCTAAATATGTAAGACTTATTAGTGTGGGAGAAAATAAGCTTTATACGATCGTGTGATATGGAAGAAATAAAAGTGACGAACTGCATAATAAAGGTCCATATCACAAGTGGCAATATAAAGTGACATTCTTTCGCATTAAGATTTTGTGCATCCAACCATAAAAGCGCATGACAACTTCTGCTTCCCTCTGCGAAGGGCCTATCTTTTACTTTTATCTCCTACCTTGCATAAGAGTCATGGTGATCTTCACCCTTCCTTTTTACATTTTATCTTTTGGCAAGCACAACATGTTGGAAAGATCCTGGTATATATGGCTAATTGGATGTTAGTTTTCATGAACTATTATTGTTGACATTACGCTTGAGGTAAAACGTTGGGAGGCAAAACTATAAGCCCCAATCTTTCTCTGTGTCCGATTAAAACTCCATACCCATAAGTATTGCGTGAGTGTTAGCAATTGTGAAAGACTATATGATAATTGAGTATGTGGACTTGCTGAAAAGCTCTTATATTGACTCTTTCCTATGTTATGATAAATTGCAATTGCTCCAATGACTGAGATTATAGTTTGTTAGTTTTCAATGAAGTTTATGATTCATACTTGAAATTGTGATTGAATTGTTACTTTAGCATAAGTGATCATATGACAAGAATTATATAAGTTGCTGTTCTAAGAATGATCATGATGCCCTCATGTTCGTATTTTATTTTTATCGACACCTCTATCTCTAAACATGTCGACATATTTTTCGATTTCGGCTTTCGCTTGAGGACAAGCGAGGTCTAAGCTTGGGGGAGTTGATACGTCCATTCTACATCATGCTTTTATATCGATATTTATTGCATTATGGGCTGTTATTACACATTATGTCACAATACTTATGCCTATTCTCTCTTATTTTACAAGGTTTACATAAAGAGGGAGAATGCCGGCAGCTGGGATTCTAGGCTGGAAAAGGAGCAAATATTAGAGACCTATTCTGTACAGCTCCAAAAGTCCTGAAACTTCACGGAAGTCATTTTCAGAATATATAAAAAATACTGAGCGGAAGAAGTTCACCAGGGGGGCCACACCCTGCCCGCGAGGGTGGGGGCGCGCCCTACCCCCTGGGTGCACCCCTGCCTCGTGGGCCCCCTGGTGGCCCTCCGATGTCCATCTTCTGCTATATGAAGTCTTTAGATGAGGAAAAAATCTTAAGCCATCCTTCTGGACGAGACTCCGCCGCCACGAGGCGGAACCAATCTAGGGCTCCGACGGAGCTGTTCTGCCGGGGAAACTTCCCTCCGGGAGGGGGAAATCATCGCCATCGTCATCACCAACGATCCTCTCATCGGGAGATGGCAATCTCCATCAACATCTTCACCAGCACCATATCCTCTCAAAACCCTAGTTCATCTCTTGTATCCAATTCTTGTCTCCAAGTCCGTGATTGGTACCTGTGGGTTGCTAGTAGTGTTGATTACTCCTTGTAGTTGGTGCTAGTTGGTTTATTTGGTGGAAGATCATATGTTCAGATCCTATATGCATATTAATACCCCTCTGATTATGAACATGAATATGCTTTGTGACTAGTTACGTTTGTTCCTGAGCACACGGGAGAAGTCTTGCTATTAGTAGTCATGTGAATTTGGTATTTGTTCGATATTTTGATGAGATGTATGTTGTCTCTCCTCTAGTGGTGTTATGTGAACGTCGACTACATGACACTTCACCATTATTTGGGCCTAGAGGAAGGCATTGGGAAGTAATAAGTAGATGATGGGTTGCTAGAGTGACAGAAGCTTAAATCCTAGTTTATGCATTGCTTCGTAAGGGGCTGATTTGGATCCATATGTTTCACGCTATGGTTAGGTTTACCTTAATACTTTTGTTGTAGTTGCGGATGCTTGCAATAGAGTTTAATCACAAGTGGGATGCTTGTCCAAGTAAGGACAACACCCAAGCACCGGTCCACCCACATACCAAATTATCAAAGTACCGAACGCGAATCATATGATCGTGATGAAAACTAGCTTGACGATATTCCCATGTGTCCTCGGGAGCGCTTTACATCATATAAGAGTTTGTCCAGGCTTGTCCTTTGCTACAAAAGGATTGGGCCACCTTGCTGCATTTCATTAACTTTTGTTACTTGTTGCTCGTTACAAATTATCTTATCACAAAACTATCTGTTACCTATAATTTCTGTGCTTGTAGAGAATACCTTGCTGAAAACCGCTTATCATTTCCTTCTGCTCCTCATTGGGTTCGACACTCTTACTTATCGAAAGGACTACGATAGATCCCCTATACTTGTGGGTCATCAAGACTCTTTTCCGACGCCGTTGCCGGGGAGTGAAGCGCGTTTGGTAGGTGGAATTTGGTAAGGAAAAATTTATATAGTGTGCTGAAATTTACTATCACTTGTTACTATGGAAAGTAATCCTCTGAGGGGCTTGTTCGGGGTATCTTCACCCCGACCAATAGAGCAAAGAGTTGCTCCTCAACCTACTGAACCTACTGAAAATGAAAATGTCTGCTTTGAAAGTCTTTCGGGTATATTAGAAAAACTTCTAGCTAATCCTTTTGCAGGAGATGGAACAAGGCATCCTGATGAGCACCTAATATATGTGGATGAAGTTTGTGGATTATTTAAGCTTGCAGGTGTGCCCGGAGATGTTATTAAGAAGAAGGTCTTCCCTTTATCTTTGAAGGGAGGTGCATTGACATGGTATAGGCTATGTGATGATACGGGGTCATGGAACTACAAACGATTGAAATTGGAATTTCATCAGAAGTTTTATCCTATGCATCTTGTTCATCGTGATCGCAATTATATATATAATTTTTGTCTCGTGAAGGAGAAAGCATCGCTCAAGCTTGGGGGAGGCTTAAATCAATGTTATATTCATGCCCCAATCATGAGCTCTCAAGAGAAATGATTATTCAAAATTTATATGCTCGGCTTTCTGATAACAATCGCACCATGCTCGATACTTCTTGTGCTGGCTCTTTTATGATGAAGACTATTGAATTCAAATGGGATTTATTGGAAAGAATTAAACGCAACTCTGAAGATTGGGACCTCGACAAAGGTAAGGAGTCAGGTATGACACCTAAGTATGATTGTGTTAAATCTTTTATGGATAACGATGTTTTCCGTAAATTTAGCACTAAATATGGACTTGACTCTGAGATAGTAGCTTCTTTCTGTGAATCTTTTGCTACTCATGTTGATCTCCCTAGGTAGAAGTGGTTTAAATATCATCCTCCCATAGAAGTAAAAGTAGCTGCACCTATTAAAGTTGAAGAAAAGAATGTCACTTATAATGATCCTATTGTTCCTACTGCTTATGTTGAGAAACCACCTTTTCCTGTTAGGATAAAGGATCATGCTAAAGCTTCAACTGTGGTTCGTAAAAGCAATATTAGAACTTATACACCTGCTGAGCAAGTTTAAAATTGAACCTAATATTGGTATTGTTAAAGATCTCTTGTCTGATAAGATTGATGGGCATGTTATTCATTTCTGTGATGAGACTGCTAGAATTGCTAAACCTTGTGCTAAAGATGAACATAAACCTGTGGTAGGCATGCCTGTTATTTCTGTTAAAATAGGAGATCATTGTTATCATGGCTTGTGTGATATGGG